>NW_027212422.1:0-68398 GCF_947461875.1 Haliaeetus albicilla | reverse complement strand
GGTCCCCCCTCTTATTCTACAGGGTTTCGGCGCATTTTGGGGTCCCCCCTCTTATTCTATAGGGGTTCGGCGTCTTTTGGGGTCCTCTCTCTCATTCTATAGGGTTTCGGCGCATTTTGGGGTCCCCCCTCTTATTCTATAGGGGTTCGGCGTCTTTTGGGGTCCTCTCTCTCATTCTATAGGGGTTTGGCGTCTTTTGGGGTCTCCTCTCTCATTCTATAGGGGTTCGGCATCTTTTGGGGTCCCCTCTCTCATTCTATAGGGGTTTGGCGTCTTTTGGGGTCCCCTCTCTTATTCTATAGGGTTTCGGTGTCTTTTGGGGTCCCCCCTCTTATTCTACAGGCGTTCGGCGCCTTTTGGGGTCCCCCCTCTTATTCTACAGGGTTTCGGCAACTTTTGGGATTCCCTCTCTTATTCTACAGGGTTTCGGCGCCTTTTGGGGTCCCCCCTCTTATTCTATAGGGTTTCGGCGTCTTTTGGGGTCCCCCCTCTTATTCTACAGGGTTTCGGCGCATTTTGGGTCCCCCCTCTTATTCTATAGGGGTTCGGCGTCTTTTGGGGTCCTCTCTCTCATTCTATAGGGTTTCGGCGCATTTTGGGGTCCCCCCCTCTTATTCTATAGGGGTTCGGCGTCTTTTGGGGTCCTCTCTCTCATTCTATAGGGTTTGGCGTCTTTTGGGGTCTCCTCTCTCATTCTATAGGGGTTCGGCATCTTTTGGGGTCCCCTCTCTCATTCTATAGGGGTTTGGCGTCTTTTGGGGTCCCCTCTCTTATTCTATAGGGTTTCGGTGTCTTTTGGGGTCCCCCCTCTTATTCTACAGGCGTTCGGCGCCTTTTGGGGTCCCCCCTCTTATTCTACAGGGTTTCGGCAACTTTTGGGATTCCCTCTCTTATTCTACAGGGTTTCGGCGCCTTTTGGGGTCCCCCCTCTTATTCTATAGGGTTTCGGCGTCTTTTGGGGTCCCCCCTCTTATTCTACAGGGTTTCGGCGCCTTTTGGGGTCCCCCCCTCTTATTCTATAGGGTTTCGGCGTCTTTTGGGGTCCCCCCTCTTATTCTACAGGGTTTCGGCGCCTTTTGGGGTCCCCCCTCTTATTCTATAGGGGTTCGGCGTCTTTTGGGGTCCTCTCTCTCATTCTATAGGGGTTTGGCGTCTTTTGGGGTCCCCTCTCTCATTCTATAGGGGTTTGGCGTCTTTTGGGGTCCCCTCTCTTATTCTACAGGGTTTCGGCGCCTTTTGGGGTCCCCCCTCTTATTCTATAGGGTTTCGGCGTCTTTTGGGGTCCCCCCTCTTATTCTACAGGGTTTCGGCGCCTTTTGGGGTCCCCCCCTCTTATTCTATAGGGTTTCGGCGCATTTTGGGTCCCCTCTCTTATTCTACAGGCTTTCGGCGCCTTTTCGGGTCCCCCCTCTTATTCTATAGGCTTTCGGTGTCTTTTGGGGTCCCCTCTCTTATTCTATAGGGGTTTAGCATCTTTTGGGGTCCCCTCTCTCATTCTACAGGGTTTTGGCGCATTTTGGGGTCCCCCCTCTTATTCTGTAGGCGTTTGGCGTCTTTTGGGGTCCCCCCTCTTATTCTACAGGGTTTCGGCGCATTTTGGGGTCCCCCCTCTTATTCTATAGGGGTTCGGCGTCTTTTGGGGTCCTCTCTCTCATTCTATAGGGTTTCAGCGCATTTTGGGGTCCCCCCTCTTATTCTACAGGGGTTCGGCGTCTTTTGGGGTCTCCTCTCTCATTCTATAGGGGTTTGGCGTCTTTTGGGGTCTCCTCTCTCATTCTATAGGGGTTCGGCGACTTTTGGGATTCCCTCTCTTATTCTACAGGGGTTCGGCGCCTTTTGGGGTCCCCCCTCTTATTCTATAGGGTTTCGGTGTCTTTTGGGGTCCCCCCTCTTATTCTACAGGCGTTCGGCGCCTTTTGGGGTCCCCTCCCTTATTCTACAGGGTTTCGGCATCTTTTGGGGTCCCCTCTCTTATTCTATAGGCTTTCGGCGTCTTTTGGGATCCCCTCTCTTATTCTATAGGCGTTTAGCGTCTTTTGGGATTCCCTCTCTTATTCTATAGGGTTTCGGCGACTTTTGGGGTCCCCCCTCTTATTCTACAGGGTTTCGGCGTCTTTTGGGGTCCCCTCTCTCATTCTACAGGGTTTTGGCATCTTTTGGGGTCCCCTCTCTTATTCTATAGGGGTTCGGCGCCTTTTGGGGTCCTCTCTCTCATTCTACAGGCTTTCGGCGCCTTTTGGGGTCCCCTCTCTTATTCTATAGGGTTTTGGCGTCTTTTGGGGTCCTCTCTCTCATTCTATAGGGTTTCGGTGCCTTTTGGGGTCCCCTCTCTTATTCTATAGGGGTTCGGCGCCTTTTGGGGTCCCTCCTCTTATTCTACAGGGTTTCGGCAACTTTTGGGATTCCCTCTCTTATTCTACAGGGGTTTGGCGCCTTTTGGGGTCCCCCCTCTTATTCTATAGGGTTTCGGTGTCTTTTGGGGTCCCCCCTCTTATTCTATAGGGTTTCGGCGCCTTTTGGGGTCCCCCCTCTTATTCTATAGGCTTTTGGTGTCTTTTGGGGTCCCCCCTCTTATTCTATAGGGTTTCGGCGCCTTTTGGGGTCCCCTCTCTTATTCTATAGGGGTTCGGCGCATTTTGGGTCCCCCCTCTTATTCTACAGGCTTTCGGCGCCTTTTGGGGTCCCCTCTCTTATTCTATAGGGTTTTGGCGTCTTTTGGGGTCCTCTCTCTCATTCTATAGGGTTTCGGTGCCTTTTGGGGTCCCCTCTCTTATTCTATAGGGGTTCGGCGCCTTTTGGGGTCCCTCCTCTTATTCTACAGGGTTTCGGCGACTTTTGGGATTCCCTCTCTTATTCTACAGGGGTTCGGTGCCTTTTGGGGTCCCCCCTCTTATTCTATAGGGTTTCGGTGTCTTTTGGGGTCCCCCCTCTTATTCTATAGGGTTTCGGCGCCTTTTGGGGTCCCCCCCTCTTATTCTATAGGCTTTTGGTGTCTTTTGGGGTCCCCCCTCTTATTCTATAGGGTTTCGGCGCCTTTTGGGGTCCCCTCTCTTATTCTATAGGGGTTCGGCGCATTTTGGGTCCCCCCTCTTATTCTACAGGCGTTCGGCGTCTTTTGGGATCCCCTCTCTTATTCTATAGGGTTTCGGCGCCTTTTGGGGGTCTGAGACCCCCGACCGCCGTCTCCTCCCGCCTCTCACCCCTCTCCCTTCCCCTTCCCCAGTACGTGGCCTTCGCCTCCCTCTTCTTCATCCTCATCTCCATCACCACCTTCTGCCTGGAGACCCACGAAGCCTTCAACCGGGTGATCAACAAGACGGAGACGGTGACGACGGTCAACGGGACGGGGACGCAGGTGGCGGTGGAGGTGGAGACGGAGCCGTTCCTCACCTACGTGGAGGGGACGTGCGTGGTGTGGTTCACCTTCGAGTTCCTCATGAGGGTCAGTTTTTGCCCGGATAAACGGGATTTCGTCAAGAGCAGCCTCAACATCATCGACTTCGTCGCCATCTTGCCCTTCTACCTTGAGGTAGGGTTGCGCGGTCTTTCCTCCAAAGCCGCCAAAGACGTTTTGGGTTTCTTGAGGGTCGTTCGCTTCGTCCGCATCCTTCGCATCTTCAAGCTGACCCGTCACTTCGTGGGTTTGAGGGTTTTGGGTCACACCTTACGAGCCAGCACTAACGAGTTCCTCCTCCTCGTCATCTTCTTGGCCTTGGGGGTCTTGATCTTCGCCACCATGATCTACTACGCCGAGCGCATCGGCGCCGACCCCGACGACGTGACGGGGAGCCGCCACACGTATTTTAAGAACATCCCCATCGGTTTTTGGTGGGCGGTGGTGACGATGACCACCCTGGGGTACGGGGACATGTACCCCATGACGTGGTCGGGGATGTTGGTGGGGGCTCTTTGCGCCTTGGCGGGGGTCCTCACCATCGCCATGCCCGTCCCCGTCATCGTTAACAATTTCGGCATGTACTACTCGTTGGCCATGGCTAAGCAAAAATTACCCAAAAAGAAAAACAAACACATCCCGAGACCCCCCCAACCCGGATCGCCCGGATACGGACCCCCCGTCGCACCCCAAAATCCACCCGGCAGTCCGAGACCCCCCCGCAGACCCCCGGCTTGTCCCTTGGCGCAGGAGGAGGTGGTGGAGATCAACCGGGCCGGTGAGCGGCACCCCGAAATTTTTTTTTGGGGGGGGTGGTGTGTTTTGGGGGGTGGGGGTGTATCTTGGGGGGTATTTGGGGGGCTGGTGTATTTTAGGGGGTGTTTGGGGGGGGCTGGTGGTATATTTTGGGGGTATTTGGGGGGGTTGGTAGTATATTTTGGGGGGTATTTGGGGGGGTGTATTTTAGGGGGTGTTTTGGGGGGGCTGGTGGTTTATTGGGGGGTATTTGGGGGGTTGGTGTATTTTGGGGGGTATTTGGGGGGTTGGTAGTATATTTTGGGGGGTATTTGGGGGGCTGGTGTATTTTAGGGGGTGTTTTGGGGGGGCTGGTGTATTTTGGGGGGTATTTGGGGGGGCTGGTGGTGTATTTTTGGGGGGGGTATTTGGGGGGCTGGTGTACTTTAGGGGGTGTTTTGGGGGAGCTGGTGGTGTATTGGGGGGTATTTGGGGGGCTGGTGTATTTTGGGGGGTATTTGGGGGGTTGGTAGTATATTTTGGGGGGTATTTGGGGGGCTGGTGTATTTTAGGGGTGTTTTGGGGGGCTGGTGGTATATTATGGGGGTATATTGGGGGGCTGGTGTATTTTGGGGGGGTGTCATGGTGTATTTTGGGGGGGTATTTGGGGGGCTGCTGTATTTTAGGGGGGTGTTTTGGGGGGCTGGTGGTGTATTGGGGGTATTTGGGGGGCTGTGTATTTTGGGGGGTATTTGGGGGGTTGGTAGTATATTTTGGGGGGTATTTGGGGGGCTGGTGTATTTTAGGGGGTGTTTTGGGGGGGCTGGTGGTATATTTTGGGGTATTTGGGGGGTTGGTAGTATATTTTGGGGGGTATTTGGGGGGTTGGTAGTATATTTTGGGGGGTATTTGGGGGGCTGGTGTATTTTAGGGGGTGTTTTGGGGGGGCTGGTGGTATATTTTGGGGGTATTTGGGGGGGTTGGTAGATATTTTGGGGGGTATTTGGGGGGCTGGTGTATTTTAGGAGTGTTTTGGGGGGCTGGTGGTGTATTTTGGGGGGTATTTGGGGGGCTGGTGTATTTTAGGGGGTGTTTTGGGGGGCTGGTGGTATATTATGGGGGGTATATTGGGGGGCTGGTATATTTTGGGGGTGTCATGTGTATTTTGGGGGGTATTTGGGGGCTGCTGTATTTTAGGGGGTGTTTTGGGGGGGCTGGTGGTATATATTTTGGGGGGTATATTGGAGGGCTGGTGTATTTTGGGGGGTATTTTGGGGGTGGGGGTATTTTGGGGTATTTGGGGGGGCTGGTGTATTTTGGGGGGTGGGGGTATATTTTGGGGGTATTTGGGGGGGCTGGTGTATTTTAGGGGGACTTTAGGGGTGGTGGGGGTGTATTTTAGGGGTTTTTTTGGGTGGGGGTGGTGTATTTTGGGGGGCTGGTGTATTTTGGGGGTATTTTGGGGGGGCTGGTGTATTTTGGGGGGTATTTTGGGGGGGGCTGGTGTATTTTGGGGGTATTTTGGGGGTGGTGGTGTATTTTAGGGGGGTATTTAGCGGTGTTGGTGGTGTATTTGGGGGGGCTGGTGTATTTTGGGGGGGGGGGCCTGCATTTTTGGGAGGCTGCTGCATTTTGGCCAGGGGTTGTGTGTATTTTGGGGGGGGGGGGTTGTGCTCTATTGGGGGGGGGCGGGGTATTTCGGGGGGAAAGGCGTGCATTTAGGAGAAAGGGGGGGGTATTTTTTTTTTTTTGGGGGGGGGGGTGTTTAACACTGTGTGTAGCACCCCAAAACAGGGTGGGAGAGGGGGTCTCCGACCTATATGGGGGTCCCATGCTGGGGGTGGGGGGCACCCAGCCCCGGGAGCTCTGTGTTTGGGGTGCCCCCCCCCCCCCCACCCTAACATGACGGGGGTGTTTTTGTGTGTGTCCCCCCCCCCAGAAGCTCGCCCCAACGGGGAAGCGGGGCGCGCGGCGCTGGCGCAGGAGGACTGTCCCCCCATCGACCAGCCCATGTCCCCCGAAGAACGGGCCGGGGGGGGCCCCCCAACAGCCGGGGGGGGCAGCGGCGGCGGGGGGGGCCGCGAACGCTGCGGCCGTGACCGAGCTTGTTTTCTGCTGGGCCCCGACTACGCGCCCCCCCCCGAGGGGCCTCTGCGGAAAGGTGGGTGCTGCGAACCCCCCCCCACCACCACCACCCCATCACCCTGATGCCCCCCCCCGTCACCCCTGGGGTCTCCACGACACCCCCAGGGCACCCACAGACCCCCTTGTCTTCCCCCCCCCCCCCCCCGGGGGCACCCCCAATATTCTTTGGGGTCCTCCAACCCCCCCCAGGGCACCCACAGACCCCCTTGTGTCCCCCCCCGGGGGCACCCGGATACCTCCTGGGGTGTCCCCCCCCTCCAAGGGCACCCCAATATTCTTTGGGGTCCCCCAACCTCCCCCCCGTCCCCCCAGCCCCCCCCCAGGGCACCCACAGACCCCCATGTCCCCCCCTGGGGGCACCCATCACCCCCCCCCCCAGCACCCAAAACCCCCCTGGGGTCCCCCCAACCTTCCCCCCCCCCCGCATGCCGCCCCCCCCCCCCCCCCCGGACGCCTGGGTCTCTCCCAGTCTCTGCTGTGGGAGCAGGTGGGTGCTGGTCCTTTCCCCCCAAACTGGGAGAACTGGGAGAACTGGGGTGGTTGAAGTGTGGGGGGGGGGGGGCTGCGGCAGAGCTTGCACAGACCCCCTGGCGCTGGGGGGCTCTGGGTGCTCCTTGCACACGCGCGTGCAAGCAGCGGGGCTGGCTGGGGGGCGGGGGGGGGGGGCCCTGTCCTCGTGCGAGGGGGGGCAGATCCCCGTGCGAAGGGGTGTCTCCCGTGGGGGGGGGGTCCCTGTCCCCGTGAAAGGTCCTCGTGCAAGGGTCCCCGTCCCCATGTAAGGTCCTCGTGCGAGGGTCCCGGTGTGAAGGCCCCCATCCCCATGCAAGGGTCCGAGTCCCCGTGTGAGATCCTTGTGCGAGGGTCCCCATCCCCGTGCAAGAGTCCCCGTGCGAGGGTCCCCATCCCCCTGTAAGGTCCTCGTACGAGGGTCCTCGTGCGAGGGTCCTCGTCCCCAGGGGAGGGTCCCTGTCCTTGTACGAGGGTCCTCGTCCCCAGGGGAGGGTCCCCATAGGAGGGTCCCCCGTCCCCGTGTGAGGGTCCCTGTCCCCCCACCCCGGGGTGACCCTGTCCCTGTGCCAGGTCCCCCCCGAGGGTCCCTGTCCCCACGGGGGGTCCCATGTCAGGGTCCCCATCCCTGTATGAGGGTCCCTGTCCCCCCCAGGGGGTCCCTGTCCCCCACAGGGGGTCCCATGTGAGGGTCCCCATCCCCATGTGAGGGTCCCTGTCCCCCCAGGAGGGTCCCCGTCCCCATGTGAGGGTCCCATGTCTCCCCCCGAGGGTCCCATCCCCCCAAGAGGGGTCCCTGTCCCCCCAGGAGGGTCCCCATCCCCACAGGGGGTCCCATGTGAGGGTCCCCATCCCTACGGGGGGGTCCCATGTGAGGGTCCCCATCTCCACGGGGGGGGTCCCATGTGAGGGTCCCTGTCCGCATGTGAGGGTCCCTGTCCCCATGTGAGGGTCCCCATCCCCACGGGGGGTCCCATGTGAGGGTCCCCCATGTCCCCCCCCGAGGGTCCCATGTCCCCAGGAGGGTCCCCATCCCCATGTGAGGGTCCCTGTCCCCCCCAGGAGGGGTCCCCATCCCCCCTGGGGTCCCATATGAGGGTCCCCATCCCTACGGGGGGGGTCCCATGTGAGGGTCCCTGTCCCCCCAGGAGGGTCCCCATCCCCATATGAGGGTCCCAAGTCCCCCCCCGAGGGTCCCATCCCCATATGAGGGTCCCCATCCCCCCTGGGGGTCCCATGTGAGGGTCCCTGTCCCCCCCAGGAGGGTCCCCATCACCGTGTCCCCCCCCCGAGGGTCCCCTGTCCCCCCCCCCCCCCCCGGGGGTGACCCTCTCCCCTTTCGTCCCCAGCGCTCGTCTCGGCCTGACACCTCCGGCGGCGCCGCAGGTCAGCGGGGCGGGGTCTTCCCCCCGGGCCACGCCCACTCCCCTCCCCAGGCCACGCCCACCCCATCCCAGGCCACGCTCGCCCCCAGACCACGCCCAGCCCAGTCGCGCCCCGCCCACACGTTTGGCCACGCCCACTTCGCACAGCCTGCGCATGCGCATCGCACAACGCCCCCTCCCCCCCCCCTCCGTGCACGGCGCTGCTTAAACCCAGGTCCCCTCCGGCTTTTTTTTTTTTATTTTGGGGGGGGGGCACCCGGGACGCCTGGGGGTTCCCCCCCCCCCAGCTTGGCAGGGGGTCCCCAAATGCCTGGGTGTCCCCCTCCCCCAATGACACCCCCCCCTTACACCCCCAAAATCCCTTGGGGGGGGGTCCCCAAAACCCCCTTGGGAGGGGTCCCAATACCCCTTGGGGGGGGGGTCCCCGTGTCCTGGGGGGTCCCCAAAACCCCTTCGGGGGGGTCCCTATCTCCTGGGGGGGGTCCCAAAACACCTTGGGGGGTCCCAAAACACCTTGGGGGGTCCCCAATTCCCCTTGGGGGGTCCCTATGTCCTGGGGGGTGTCCCCAAAACCCTTTGGGGGGGTCCCCATCTCCTGGGGGGGGTCCCAAAACACCTTGGGGGGGTCCCCAAATCCCCTTGGGGGGGTCCCTATGTCCTGGGGGGGGGTCCTAAGCCACTTGGGGGGTCCCTATTTCCTGGGGGGGGTCCCCAAAACCCCTTTGGGGGGGCCCAAAACCCTTTGGGGGGGTCCCCAATACCCCTTGGGGGGTTCTTAAACGCCTTGGGGGGGTCCCCGTGTACTGGGGGGTCCCAAAACCCTTTGGGGGGGTCCCATCTCCTGGGGAGGGTCCCCAAAACCCCTTGGGGGGGTCCTCATCTCTTGAGGGGGGGGTCCCTATTTGCTGGGGGGGTGATTGGGGGGGAGGGTTGAGGGTACTGACCCCCCCCCCAAATTTCTTGTTTCCCCCCCCCAAAGGCTACGAGAAGTCGCGGAGCCTCAACAGCATCACGGGGGTGCGGGTGGCACCGGCTGCCCCCCCCTTCGCCTCCCCCGGCCCCCCCCGGCGCCCCCGCTCCCCCATCCCCTCCATCCTCTAAACGGGGGGGGACGGACACCCGGGTACCCCCTTTTCCTGCCCCCGCCCGAGTAGGGATTTGGGCAGAAAATGGGATGAAACAGTAAAAAAATAATCAGTGGCAATGGGGGGGGGGGTGTCTCAAAATGGTGGCTGTGGGGACACTGTTCCCCCCCCCCCCCCCAAATGACTGGACACCCCCACCCCAAAATGGGGGGGGTGTCCCCCTAAAAGACTGTGAAGGGGGGGGGAAATGGGGGGACCCCCCCCCAAACTGGCTGCACTGCACTTTCTGGCATGTGTCCCCCCCAAATTTTGGAGCCGGACACCTGGGTCCCCCCCCCACCCCTACAATGGAGGGGGGGGGGAGTTGGGGGTGTCCTTATCCCCCCCCCCATGATCACTCAGGACTCGGGGAGCCCCCCCCCCAACTGTGTCATGTGTCCCCCCCTCCTTGTCCCCATGTCCCCCCCAATTTGTCTCCCTCATGTTCCCCCCCCCCAGATGTCTCCCCCCCCCCGGGCTCCCCTGACCCCCCCAAAGCAATAACTGGAGCCGCCGGACCCCCCCCGATGGCAGAGGACGACCATGGAGGTAGGGCCTGGGTGTCCGTGTCCCCCCCGCCATGGCGGCACCGTCACCCCAAGGTGGGGGGGGGACACATGGGGCAAGGGGGGGGGGTCGTGGCCCAACTGCGAGGCCAGGCTGCGTTTCTATGGCAGTGGGACTAGGCCAGAGCCCTCCACTGCGAGGCCAGGCTGCGTTTCCATGGCGATGGGACTAGGCCAGGCTGTGTTTCCGTGGCAACAAATCTAGGCCTGGTCCTACTTCGAGGCCAGGCTGCGTTTCCATGGCAACAGGACTAGGCCAGGCTACATTTCCATGGCAACAGATCTAGGCCCAGCCCTACTTCGAGGCCAGGCTGCGTTTCCATGGTGATGGGACTAGGCCAGGCTGCGTTTCATGGCAATGGGACTAGGCCAGAGCCCTCCACTGCGAGGCCAGGCTTCGTTTCCATGGCAACAGGACTAGGCCAGGCCACGTTTCCATGGCAACAGAGCTAGGCCCGGCCCTACTTCGAGGCCAGGCTGCGTTTCCATGGTGATGGGACTAGGCCGGCCTGTATTTCCATGGCAACAAATCTAGGCCTGGTCCTACCTCAAGGCCAGGCTGCGTTTCCATGGCGATGGGACTAGGCCAGGCTGTGTTTCCGTGGCAACAGGACTAGGCCTGGTCCTACTTCGAGGCCAGGCTGCGTTTCCATGGCAATGGGACTAGGCCAGAGCCCTCCACTGTGAGGCCAGGCTGCGTTTCCATGGCAACAGGACTAGGCCCGGCCCTACTTCGAGGCCAGGCTTCGTTTCTGTGGCAACGGGACTAGGCCAGGGCCCTCCACTGCGAGGCCAGGCTGCGTTTCCGTGGCAACAGAACCAGGCCGCAGCCCCTCAAAACAGGCCCTGGCCCTGTTGGGGGGGGGCCGGGACCCCCCCAAACCTGCTCCCCCCCCCTCCCTGGGGTGTGGGGGGGGCAGTTTGGGGTGGGGAGCCCCCCCCCCTTGGCCCCCCCATTTCCGAGCCAGCATGTCTGCATGTTGTACCGCCAATATTTATTGTTATATGCAAAAAAAAATTACCGCCCCCCCCCCAAAAAAAACCCTTAATTAACCCAAACCTGAGCCCCACCCACCCCGGGGGGGGCCCCCAATTATTGGGGGGGGGGGGGAGACCCCCCACCCTGCCCCGTGGCCTCTATGCAATGCGGGCTGGGGCGGGGTGGGGGGGGGGAACACACCCCATGCGGTGGGAGCCTTATGCAATGACTCCTATGCAAATGAGATGCTAATGAGGACTAATTGCTCCCTAACCGCCCTCCCCAACTCCACCCTTCCCCTCCCCCCCAATTCGCTGCATGTTTGGGGGGGGGTGGGGAACCCCATTGCCTTGTGCTTTTTTTTGGGGGGGGGGGGGGGTGTCTCCAGCCCCTCCCCCCCCGGGCTGCGCTGTAACGAGCTCCTCCCCCCGCCCCTTAATTACTATTTATTAACACCTCATGAATAATTCATTATCCCTCCCCTTCCCTCTCCTGGGATTGGTGCAATCCTTGCCCCCCCCCGCCCTTAAATCTCTGGGGTTGGTTTTTTTTGGGGGGGGGGGGGTGGGGGGGTGCCCCCCATTTTGGGGGGGGTCTCTGACTCAGGAAGGGGGGGGCGGGGCTGTGCCAAAACGGGGGGGCCCCCCGGGTGGGGTGGGGCTAAGGGGGGGGCGGGGCTCAGAGCTATTTTTTCACGCGGGATCTTTAATGAAGGAACTTAACGAGCTGCGACAATAAAAGTGACCAAAAAAAAAAAGGTGAAAGTGGCCTTAAAATGGGGGGGGGGGGAGGGGATTGCACCAATGGGGGGCCCCCCCCGTGTTTGGGGTGTCCCATGCCCACGTTTTGGGGTCCCATGTCCCGTCCCCCCCCCCATCACAGGCTGGGGTTGGGAGCGGGAATAGAAAAGCTCTTTATTCCGGAGGCGCCGGAGCTGGGACGGGGACACGGGAGGGGTGACAGGGACACGGGGGGGTGACAGGGACACGGGGGGTGACGGGGACACGGGAGGGGTGACAGGGAGACAGGGGGTGTTGGGGACATGGGGGGTGACAGGGACACGGGGGGGTGACGGGGACACGGGGGGGTGACAGGGACACGGGGTGTTGGGGACATGGGGGGGTGTTGGGGACACGGGGGGTGACAGGGACTCGGGGGGTGACAGGGAGACAGGGGTGTTGGGGACACAGGGGGTGACGGGGAGACAGGGTGACGGGGTGTTGGGGACACGGGGGGGTGACGGGGAGACAGGGTGACGGGGTGTTAGGGACACGGGGGGTGACAGGGACACGGGGGGGTGACAGGGAGACAGGGTGACGGGGTGTTAGGGACACGGGGGGTGACAGGGACACGGGGGGGTGACAGGGAGACAGGGTGACGGGGTGTTGGGGACACGGGGGGTGTTGGGGGACACCGGGGGTGACAGGGACACGGGGGGGTGACAGGGAGACAGGGGTGTTGGGGACACAGGGGGTGACAGGGACACAGGGGGGTGACGGGGAGACAGGGTGACGGGGCGTTGGGGACATGGGGGGAGACAGGGACACGGGGGGTGACGGACATGGGGGTGACGGGGTGTTGGGGACATGGAGGTGACAGGGACACGGTGACAAGGACGGGGTGACAGTGTTGGGGATACTGGGGGGCTGACAGGGAGATGGGGTGACAGGGACACGGGGTGATGGGGAGACGGGGGGTGACAGTGTTGGGGATACTGGGGGGGTGATACGGAAACAGGGTGACAGGGGTAGTGGGGTGTTGGGGACACAGGGTGACAGGGACACGGGGGGAGTTGGGGACAGGGTGACAGTGTTCGGGATACTGGGGGGATGATGGGGTGTTGGGGACGCTGGGGGGGTGACGGGGACGCTGGGGGGTGACAGGGAGACGGGGTGACGGACATGGGGTAACGGGGTGTTGGGGACACGGGGTGATGGGGGGGTGGTAGGGGGACACAGGGTGACAGGGACATGGGGGGTGACAGGACATGGGGGGACACAGGGACATGGGGGTGATGGGAGATGGAGGGGTGAGGGGACATGGGGGGGGTGACAGGGTGGTGGTGGGACATGGGGTTGACAGGGACATGGGGGGGCTGACGGTGGTGGGGGACACAGAGGGGTGATGGGGACAGGGGGACATGGGGTGACGGGCAGGGGGGGTGACGGGGACGCAAGGGGACATGGGGGAGGAGTGACAGGGGAACGCGTGGGGGGGGGACACAGGGGACACGGGGCAGGCGGCCCCGGGATCACAGTCGCGGTGTCACGGTGGCCGCGGTGTCACGGTGGCCGCAGTCACTCACAGTTTTGTCTCCCCCCCCTCCCCCGCAAAAAATTTCCGGGTTTTTAAAAAACTCGTCAGCAGCGCAGGGCGAGGGTGGGGGGGACGGCCACCCCCAGGGGGACACGGGGACAATGGGTGCCAGCCCATCCCCCGTGGCACCGGGGGGGACGACACACACAAAGGTGTCCCCAATACCTGGCACTGTGTCACCCCCCCACCCCATGGCCTTGGTGTCACGTCGGTGTCACCTGGGGGCGGGAGGAGGTGACGCGGTGTCGTCCTCCAGGGGTTGTTGGGGGGGGGTCACAGTGTCACCCTCGGGGACCAGGTGTGTCCTCCGTGGCGGTGGTGTCACCCGCAGGGACGAGGCGTCACCCGCAGGGACGTGGTGTCACCCGCAGGGACGCGGCGTCACCCGCGGGGAGTCCCGGTGTTGTCCCCTGGGGCCGTGCTGGTGGCCGCGGTGTCACCCTCGGGGACGGGGACACCCGGCGTCGTCCCCTGGGGCCGCGGTGGCGGCTGTGGTGTCACACCCCTCCCTCCCAGGGTCGGGGTGACGGGGCCTGTGTCCGTGGTGGCACTTTGGGGACGAGGGGACAAACCATGTCCTCGGTGGGGACCCGTCCTCGCCGGTGTCACCGCAGGTGCCAGCAAGAAACTGTCCTTGTCCTCGGCGGTGTCACCCCGGGGTGCCGCAGGTTGTTGTCACTGGTGTCAGCCGGGTGGCACCAGTCCTTGTCCTCACCGATGTCACCCTGAGTGCCGCAAGTCCTTGTCCTCCACGGTGTCACCTCACGGGCCGGGGGGGACCCGTCCTCGTCCTCACCGGTGTCACCCACGTGCCACAAAGTCCCGTCCTCGTCCTCGCTGCTGTCACCCGAGTGCCACAAATACCTGTCCTCGTCCTCGCCGGTGTCACCGCGGGTGCCAGAAGAAGCTGTCCTTGTCCTCAACAGCGTCACCACGGGCACCGCCAGTACCTGTCCTCGTTGTCACTGATGTCACTGCAGGTGCCACAAGGAGCTGTCCTCGTCCTCGCCGGTGTCACCCCATGGGCCATGGGGACCTGTCCTCGTCCTCGTTGTCACCGTGGGTGCCAGCAGGACCTGTCCTTGTCCTTGTCACCGCGGGTGCCACAGGGACCTGTCCTCGTCCTTATTGTCACCACGGGTGTCTCAGGGACCCATCCTCATCCTCGTTGTCACCACGGGTGACAGGGGCACCTGTCCTTGTCCTCATTGTCACCGCGGGTGCCACATGAACTTGTCCTCGTCCTCATTGTCACCGTGGGTGCCACAGGGACCTGTCCTCGTCCTCCTTGTCACTGTGGGTGCCAGGAGGACTTGTCCTCGTCCTCCTTGTCACTGTGGGTGCCACAGAGACCTGTCCTTGTCACCGTGGGTGCCATGGGGACCTGTCCTTGTCCTCGTTGTCACCGTGGGTGGCACAGAGACCTGTCCTTGTCACCGCGGATGCCATGGGGACCTGTCCTTGTCCTCGTTGTCACCGTGGGTGGCACAGAGACCTGTCCTTGTCACCATGGGTGCCACAGTACTTGTTCTTGTCCTCATTGTCACCGTGGGTGGCACAGGGACCTGTCCTTGTTCTTGTTGTCACCATGGGTGCCACAGGACCTGTCCTCGTCCTCGTCACCATGGGTGCCACAGGGACCTGTCCTCATCCTCGCTGTCACCGTGGGTGCCAGGGGGACTTGTCCTCGTCCTCGTTGTCACCACGAGTGGCACAGGGACCTGTCCTCGTCCTCGCTGTCACCGTGGGTGCTGGGGGACTTGTCCTTGTCCTCGTTGTCACCACGAGTGGCACAGGGACCTGTCCTTGTCACCGCGGGTGCCAGGGGGACCTGTCCTCGTCCTCGCTGTCACCGTGGGTGTCGGGGGACCTGTCCTCGTCCTCGTTGTCACCACGAGTGGCACAGGGACCTGTCCTCGTCCTCATTGTCACCGCAGGTGCCACGGAGACCTGTCCTCGTCCTCGTTGTCACCGCGGGTGCCACAGGGACCTGTCCTTGTCACCGCGGGTGGCACAGGGACCTGTCCTCGTCCTCGCTGTCACCGCGGGTGCCAGGGGGTCGTGTCCTCGTCACCGCGGGTGCCACGGGGACGTGTCCTCGACCTCGCCGGTGTCCCCGGGTGCCACCGCTCCCCACCCCACCCGTGGGCCCCCCCCCCACCCCGGGGGTCTGGGGGTCCCCACGTCCCCATTCCCCCCACCGTCCCCCCCCCCCTCCCCACGTCATACCTCGGACTCCAGGCTGGAGAAGTGGGCGGAGCCTCGCCGGGCCCCCAGCAGCTCCGCCCCGCCGCGCCCTCCACACCCATGATGGGGGGAGAGGGGTCGTGGCGGGGGGGGGGGCACCCAAGCCCAGGGTCCCCCCCAAGCTGCCGTCGCCCCCCCCCAAGCGCTCAGGTCTTCCAGGCTGCGGGAAGCCGGGGGGGGCCGGCGGGCGGCACAGGGGGGGCCGTGACGGCGGGGAGGGGGCGGGACCCCCCAAAATCCACCCCAGGGTCCCCCCCCTCCCACCCAGGCCGAATAGCCGAGGGGGGGTCCCCAGCGTGTCCCCCCCCCGCCTTCCCAATCGCGCAGCCGTTCGGCCGAGCAACTGCGACACCGGGGGGGTGGGGGGGGGAAAGGAGGAGGGGGGGCCAAAAGCTCCAAGCTGCCCCATCCTCCCCCCCCCCCCGTAGCCCCCCCAGGGTCCCCCCAATTTCTCGGCCGACCAGCAGCGCCCCGGGGGGGGCCCCCGCTCCCTCCCCGGGAGGGTGCAGAAATAAGTGGGGGGGGGAGGAGCGCACCAGCAAGGGGGGGGCCCAGAAACTGGGGGAGGAGGATTTGGGGGGGGTCCCGGGGGGGGTCGGGGGGGGGTCGCAGCCTTCCGATTCCGAATCGGAAAGTTCGGGGTATAAAGGTGGCGGAGGGGGGGTGGCGATGAAAGCGGGGTGTCCCCGGCAAAGGTGACCTCGGGAAGGGGGGGGGCGTAGGAGGGGTTGAGTTTCGGGGTCCCCCCCCCGGGGGGGGCGTCGGGGTCTTTCACGAGGAGGGGGGGGAACGCTGAGGGGGGGGCTACGTTCGTCCTCATAAGCCAAACGAGCATAGGCGAAGGGGGGGTCCGTCTCTCCAGGCCCCCCCAGGCTCTCGTAGAGCCCCCGCAAAGACCGGCGAGGCCAAGGGGGGGTAAAAGGTTCGGGGCCCCCCCCCGGGGGGGTGTAATAAGTTGGGGGGGTGAGAGGGGGGGAGCGGGGACAGGGCCCCCCCCGGCTGAGCCCTTGGGGTTCGATGGGGCCGTAGAAGCGGTGGAAGGCGTCGGGGGGGCCCCGGCGCGGCGGTGGGGTGCGGGGGGGTCGCCAGCGGTCGGGGGGGCGACGGTCGCGGGGAGGAGGGGGGGTGGGAAGAGCCGGGGGGGTCGGGGGGGGGCAGGGGGGGCGCAGGGGTTGGGGAGGGGGGGGCTCCTCGGCGCTGCAGCAGCTGTACATGCCCTGGGGGGGGACACACAGAGGGATGTGGTGGCACTGGGGGGGACGTGGTGGCACTGGGGGGGACATGGTGGCACTGGGGGGGGGGGGGCTCTGCCCCCGTCACCCCCCCGTCCCCAGCCCCATGTCCCCGTGTCCCCACCTCAGCCCCACGGCCCCATCTCCACCCCACTCATGTCCCCACGTCCCCGCGTCCCCATCTCCATCCCACGCCTTGTGTCCCTGTCCCCGTGTCCCCATCCCCGCCCCGTCCCCATCCTGCTCTTCCCAACCCTGTCCCCATCCCTGTCCCCATGTCCCCAGCTCCATCCTGCTCCTCCCAACCCTGTCCCTGTGTCCCCATATCCACACCCTGTCCCTATGTCCCCAATTCCACCTGTCCCCATGTCCCCATCTCCACCTCTGTCCCCATGTCTGTCTCCATCCTACTCTTCCCAACCCTGTCCCCATGTCCCCATCTCCATCCTGCTCCTCCCAAACCTGTCCCTGTGTCCCCATGTCCACACCCTGTCCCCATGTCCCCATCTCCACCCTGTGCACATCTCCACCCGTCCCCATGTCCCAATCTCCACCTCTGTCCCCATGTCTGTCTCCATCCTGCTCTTCCCAACCCTGTTCCTGTGTCCCCAACCCTGTCCCCATGTCCCCATCTCCACCCCGTCCCCATGTCCCCATCTCCATCCTGCTCCTCCCACCCCATCCCTGTGTCCCCATCTCCATCCGTCCCTGTGTCCCCATCTCCATCCGTCCCCATGTCCCCATCTCCACCCTGCTCCTCCCATCCCTGTCCCCATCTCCACCCTGTCCACCCCTCCACCCGTCCCCATGTCCCCATCTCCATCCTGCTCCTCCCACCCCTGTCCCCATGTCCCCATCTCCATCCTGCTCCTCCCAACCCTGTCCCTATATCCCCATGTCCACACCCTGTCCCCATGTCCCCAGTTCCACCCGTCCCCATGTCCCCATCTCCATCCTGCTCCTCCCAAACCTGTCCCTGTGTCCCCATGTCCACAGCCGGTCCCCATGTCCCCATCTCCATCCGTCCCCATGTCCCCATCTCCACCCCATCCCCATCTCCATCCTGCTCCTCCCACCCCTGTCCCCATGTCCCTAACCCTGTCCCCATGTCCCCATCTCCATCCTGCTCCTCCCACCCCTGTCCCCATGTCCCTAACCCTGTCCCCATGTCCCCATCTCTACCACGCTCTTCCCACCCATCCCCATCTCCACCCCGTGTCCATCTCCACCCCGTCCCCATGTCCCCATCTCCATCCTGCTTCTCCCAACCCTATTCCTGTGTCCCCATGTCCCCATCTCCACCCCATCCCCATCTCCATCCCGCTCCTCCCACCCCGTCCCCATGTCCCCATCTCCACCCCATCCCCATCTCCACCCTTGTCCCCACGTCCCCATCTCCACCCCGCTCCTCCCGTCCCCATCTCCACCCCGCTCCTCCCGTCCCCACGTCCCCCTGTCCCCCCCCGTGTCCCCCCCCCGTACCCTGCTGAAGGCGAGGAGGCAGCGGAGGCGCCCGGGCGGCCCCAGGCAGTGCCGCAGTTTCCAGTGGACGAGGTGCTCCCAGGCGAAGACGAGGAGGCTCAGCCCCATGGCCACCAGCAGCATGTAGAAGACCCCCGCCATGTTGTCGATGTCCAACTTGCTGCTCATCACCTCCAGCTTCTCCTGGTGACAGATCCCCGACAGCCACAGCCGCTCCAGCATCTCGATCTCGTCTGGGGAGGGGACGGTGACACGGGGATCGTCACACCCCAGGTGGTTTGGGGAAGTCACCTCAGGGAGGGGGGAGGTCACCCCAGAGGGTTGGAGGGGTCATCTCAGGTGGTTGGGGGTCACCTCGTAGGGTTGGGGGTCACCCTGTGGGGTTGAGACATCACCTGGGAGAGTTTGGGGGTCACCTCAGGGTGTTGAGGATCACCCTGGGGGGTTAGGTTGTCTACTCATAGGATTGGGAGTCACCCTGTGGGGTTGGGAGTCACCCTGTGGGGTTGGGAGGTCTCCTGGGAGGGTTTGGGGGTCACCTCCAGGTGTTGAGGATCACCCTGGGGGGTTAGGGGGTCACCTCATAGGGTTGGGAGTCACCCCGAGGGGTTGGGAGGTGACCTAGGAGGGTTTGGGGGTCACCTCAGGGTGTTGGGGATCACCCTGGGGTGTTAGGGGGTCACCTCATAGGGTTGGGAATCACCCTGTGGGGTTGGGAGGTCACCTGGGAGAGTTTGGGGGTCACGCCAGGGTGTTGAGGATCACCCTGGGGGGTTAGGGTGTCTACTCATAGGATTGGGAGTCACCCTGTGGGGTTGGGAGTCACCCTGTGGGGTTGGGAGGTCTCCTGGGAGGGTTTGGGGGTCACCTCCAGGTGTTGAGGATCACCCTGGGGGGTTAGGGGGTCACCTCATAGGGTTGGGAGTCACCTGGTAGGGCTGGAGGGGTCACTTCGTAGGGTTGGGTGTCACCCCGTGGGGTTGGAGTCACCTTGTGGGGTTGGGAGTCACCTGGTAGGGCTGGAGGGGTCACCTAGTAGGGTTGGGAGTCACCCCATGGGGTTAGGGGGTCACTCCAGAGGTTGGAGGTCACCTCATAGGGTTGGGAGGTCACCTCATAGGGTTGGGAGGTCACCTGGGAAGGTTTGGGGGTCGCCTCGGGGTGTTGGGGATCACCCTGTGGGGTTGGGAGTCAGCCCGTGGGGTTGGAAGGAGTCATCTCAGGTGGGTGGGGGTCAGCTCATAGGGTTGGGGGTCACCCTGGGGAGCTGGGGGGTCACCTCAGGGAACTGGGGGGGCATCTTGGGGAACTGGGGCGTCATCTTGGGGAACTGGGGGGTCATCTTGGGGAACTGGGAGGGCTCCCGGGGGGGCGTTTTCAATGCTGTGTTGTGCTGCACAACCCCAAACACCTCCCAGACCCCCTCTAGCCACCCCGAGACCCCTCCTCACCGTCCCCCAGGAGCTGGAGCAGGGCCAGGTCGACGGGGCGCTTCCAGCGGGAGCCGCGCTGCAGGGCGATGCCGTAGCCGGTGGAAGCGAAGACCTTGCCGGAGCCGATGGTCACCAGCTTGCAGCCCTCCTCTTTCCGCGCCATGTAGTTCAGCACCGCCGCGTCGTAGATGAAGGCGTCCAGCTTCCTGCGCACCCCCGCAGCGTTGGTTGTGCCCCGGGCCCCGCCCACGGCCGGCAGGCCCCGCCCACAGCCCCACCCAAATCCCTGAGCCCCACCCAAAGCTACTAAAGCTCCACCCACAGCCTCACCCATGGTCCTAAGCACCACCCACAGCCTCTAAGCCCCACCCAGAACCTCACCTGTACCCCATAAGACCCGCCCACAGCCCCAAGCCCCACCCACAGCCTCACTTGTACCCCTAAGCCCCACCCACAGCCTCCAAGCCCCACCCACAGCCTCACCTGCAAGCCCAAGCCCCACTCACAGCTTTGTCCTTGGTCCTAAGCCCCACCCACAGCTGCTAAAGCTCCACCCACCGCCTCACCCGTGGCCCCAAGCCCCACCCACAGCCCCATAAACCCCACCCTCACCTGTACCCCTAAGCCCCACCCACAGCCTCCAAGCCCTACCCATGGCCCCAAACCCCACCCACAGCCCCATAAACCCCACCCACATCCTCACCTGTACCTCTAAGCCCCACCCACAGTCTCCAAGCCCCACCTGCAGCCCCATAAACCCCACCCACAGCCCCATAAGCCCCACCCACAGCCTCACCTGTACCCCTAAGCCCTCCCCAGCCTCCAAGCCCCACCCCAGCTGCTAAAGCCCCACCCACAGCCCCATAAGCCCCGCCCACAGCCTCACCTGTATCCCTAAGCCCTCCCCAGCCTCCAAGCCCCACCCACAGCCCCATAACCCCCACCCACAGCCTCACCTGTACCCCTAAGCCCCACCCACAGCCCCATAAACCCCACCCACAGCCTCATCTGTACCTCCAAGCCCCACCCCCAGCCTCCAAGCCCCACCTACAGCCTCCAAGCCCCACCCCAGCCCCATAAACCCCGCCCACAGCCTCACCTGTATCCCTAAGCCCTCCCCAGCCTCCAAGCCCCACCCCAGCTGCTAAAGCCCCACCCCCAGCCCCATGAGCCCCACTCCAGCCTCCAAGCCCCACCCCCAGCCTCCAAGCCCCACCCACAGCCCCATAAACCCCACCCACAGCCTCATCTGTACCTCCAAGCCCCACCCCCAGCCTCCAAGCCCCACCCACAGCCTCCAAGCCCCACCCACAGCCCCATAAACCCCGCCCACAGCCCCATAACCCCCACCCACAGCCTCACCTGTACCCCTAAGCCCCACCCACAGCCCCATAAACCCCACCCACAGCCTCATCTGTACCTCCAAGTCCCACCCCCAGCCTCCAAGCCCCACCTACAGCCTCCAAGCCCCACCCCAGCTGCTAAAGCCCCACCCCCAGCCCCATGAGCCCCACCCCAGCCTCCAAGCCCCACCCCCAGCCTCCAAGCCCCACCCACAGCCCCATAAACCCCACCCACAGCCTCATCTGTACCTCCAAGCCCCACCCCCAGCCTCCAAGCCCCACCCACAGCCCCACAAACCCCGCCCACAGCCCCATAAGCCCCACCCACAGCCTCATCTGTACCTCCAAGCCCCACCCCCAGCCTCCAAGCCCCACCCCCAGCCCCATCAGCCCCACCCCAGCTGCCATAGCCCCACTCCCAGCCGCTAAAGCCCCACCCACACCCCTAGGCCCCACCCCACCCTCCAGCCACCCTCCCCTCCCTCCCCCAGGCCCCTCCCCAAGCCCCGCCCCCCGCCCAAGCCCCGCCCCCGCTGACCCGGTCTTGAGGTGGTGCAGGGCGTCCTCCACCCCGCGCTGGTTGTACTTGACCATGTAGCTGTGCATGTCGGGGTAGTTGCTGCGGATGTTCTTCTCCGTGCTGCCGTTGGGCACCGTCCCGAACTTCAGCGGGGGGTACTGCTCCTGCGGGCGCTGGAACTGTTCCCCCGGGGGGGTCAGGCCCACGCCTGAACCCCCCCAAGGGGACCCCTGACCCTCCCGGACAAGCATCGACCTCCGGCAACAACCGCCGAACCCCTACGGTGACATCAGAAACCCCTCACAGGGACCCCTGACCCTCTCAGATAACCACCGACCTCCGGCAACAACCGCCGAACCCCCACAGTGACATCAGAACCCCCTCACAGGGATCTCCAACCTTCCCGGACAACCACCAACCTCCAGCAACAACCCCCTCACAGGGATCCCCGACCCTCCCAGACAACCACCGACCTCCAGCAACAACCGCCGAACCCCTACGGTGACATCAGAACCCCCTCACGGGGATCCCCAACCCTCCCAGACAACCACCAACCTCCGGCAACAACCGCCGAACCCCTACGGTGACATTGGAACCCCCTCACGGGGATCCCCAACCCTCCCAGACAACCACCGACCTCCGGCAACAACCGCCGAACCCCTACGGTGACATCAGAACCCCCCAACAGGAACCCCCAACCTTCCCGGACAACCACCGACCTCTGGCAACAACCGCCAAATCCTCACAGTGACCCCTGAACCCCCCCACGAGGACCCCCAACCTTCCGGGACAACTACCAACCTCCAACAACAACCACCGAACCCCCACAGTGACATCGGAACCCCCTCACAGGGATCCCCAACCTTCCCGGACAACCACCGACCTCCAGCAACAGTCACTGAATCCTCACGGTGATGCCTGAACCCCCACAGTGACCCCTGAACCCCCCCCACAGTGACCCCCAATCCTCCCGGACAACCACTGACCTCTGGCAAGAACCACTGAATCCTCACGGTGACATTGGAACCCCCCATGGAGACCCCCAACCCTTCCAGACAACCACCGACCTCTGGCAACAGTCACTGAACCCCCATGTTGACAACCGAACCCCCGTGGTGACCCCTGAACCCCCACGGTGACCCCCAACCCTCCTGGACAACCACCGACCTCTTGCACCAGCCACTGAACCCTCACAGTGACCCCAAAGCTCCATGGTAACCACTGAACCCCCACAGTGACCCCCAAACCCTCACAGTGCCCCCCCTGAACCCCCACAGTAACCCCTAAATCCCCACAGTGACCCCCCAAACTGCCATGGTGACACCCCAAACGCCCACAGTGACACCCCAAATCTCCATGGTAACCCCTGAACCCCCACAGTGACTCCTGAACCCCCACGGTAACCACTGAACCCCTACAGTGCCCCCCCGAACCCCCACAGTGACACCCCAAACCCCCAAACCCTCACAGTGCCCCCCCTGAACCCCCACAGTAACCCCTAAATCCCCACAGTGACCCCCTAAACTGCCACGGTGACACCCCAAACGCCCACAGTGACACCCCAAATCTCCATGGTAACCACTGAACCCCCACAGTGCCCCCCCAAACCCTCACAGTGACACCCCAAACCCCCACAGTGACCACTGAACCCCCCCAGTGACCACTGAACCCCCACAGTGACCCCTGAACCCCCACAGTGACCCCAAACCTCCATGGTAACCACTGAACCCCCATAGTGACCCCCCAGACCCCCACAGTGACACCCCAAACTCCCACAGTGACCCCCAAACCTCCATGGTAACCACTGAACCCCCACAATGCCCCCCCAAACCCCCACAGTGACACCCCAAACCCCCCCAGTGACCCCCCCAAACCCCCAAACCCTCACAGTGCCCTCCTGAATCCCCACAGTAACCCCTAAATCGCCACTGTGACCCCCCAAACCCCCACGGTGACCCCAAACCTCCACGGTAACCACTGAACCCCCACAGTGACCCCCCAAACCCCCACGGTGACCCCTAAATCCCCACAAAAACCCCCCAACCCCCACAGTGCCCCCCCAAACCTCTACGGTGACCCCTGAACCCCCACAGTAACACCCCAAACTCCCACAGTGACCCCTGAACCCCCACAGTGACCCCCCAAACCCCCGCGGTGACCCCCCCAAACCCCAACCACCTCCTCACGGACACCCACCTCCACCCACAAGCCCCCCCACCCAGAGCCGCGGGTGCTGCCGGCGCGGGCGCTGCCGCCGCGGTACCTTGCGGTCGCTGAGCCCCGAGACGGTGTCGACGTACTCCTCCTGGATCATGAAGGCGGCCAGGTTGGCGGTGTAGCTGGCGAGGAAGATGACGGCGAAGAAGGCCCACACCAACACCATGATCTTGCTGGTGGTGCCCTTGGGGTTCTCCACCGGCACCGAGTTGTTGAAGACCAGCGCCCACAGCAGCCAGATGGACTTGCCGATGGTGAACTTGGAACCCCCGGCGCCTGGGGACGGGGACGGTGTCACCACGGGGACGGTGTCACCACAGGGACGGGGACAGCATCACCGTGGGGACAGGAATGGCGTCACCCCAGGGACGGCATCACCGTGGGGATGGGGATGGTGTCACCCAAGGGACAGCGTCACCCCAGGGACAGCATCACCGTGGGGACAGGAATGGCGTCACCCCAGGGACGGCATCACCGTGGGGATGGGGATGGTGACACCCCAGGGACGGCGTCACCCCAGGGGCAGCATCACCGTGGGGACAGGAATGATGTCACCCCAGGGACAGGGACGGCATCACCCCAGGGACACCATCACCGTGGGGACAGGAATGATGTCACCTCAGGGTCACCATCACCATGGGGATGGTGTCACCCTGGGGATGGCGTCACCCCAGGGACGGCATCACCGTGGGGATGGGGATGGTGTCACCCAAGGGACGGCGTCACCGTGGGGATGGTGACACCCCAGGGACGGCATCACCCCAGGGGCAGCATCACCGTGGGGACAGGAATGGCGTCACCCCAGGGACGGCATCACCGTGGGGATGGGGATGGTGACACCCCAGGGATGGCGTCACCCCAGGGGCAGCATCACCGTGGGGACAGGAATGATGTCACCCCAGGGACAGGGACGGCATCACCCCAGGGACACCATCACCGTGGGGACAGGAATGATGTCACCTCAGGGTCACCATCACCATGGGGATGGTGTCACCCTGGGGATGGCGTCACCCCAGGGACGGCATCACCGTGGGGATGGGGATGGTGTCACCCAAGGGACGGCGTCACCGTGGGGATGGTGACACCCCAGGGACGGCATCACCCCAGGGGCAGCATCACCGTGGGGACAGGAATGGCGTCACCCCAGGGACGGCATCACCGTGGGGATGGGGATGGTGACACCCCAGGGATGGCGTCACCCCAGGGGCAGCATCACCGTGGGGACAGGAATGATGTCACCCCAGGGACAGGGACGGCATCACCCCAGGGACACCATCACCGTGGGGACAGGAATGATGTCACCTCAGGGTCACCATCACCATGGGGATGGTGTCACCCTGGGGATGGCGTCACCCCACGGACAGCATCACCGTGGGGACAGGAATGATGTCACCCCAGGGACACCATCACCATGGGGATGGTGTCACCCTGGGGATGGGGATGGCGTCACCCCGGGGACACCATCACTGTGGGGACAGGAATGATGTCACCCCAGGGACAACATCACCGTGGGGATGGTGTCACCCTGGGGATGGGGATGGCGTCACCCCGGGGACACCATCACTGTGGGGACAGGAATGATGTCACCCGAGGGACAGGGATGGCGTCACCCCAGGGACACCATCACCGTGGGGGTGGTGTCACCCCAGGGACAGCGTCACCATGGGGACAGGGACGGTGTCACCCCAGGGATAGGGATGGCATCACCGTGGGGACGGGGACAGCGTGACCCCAGTGACAGCATCACCGTGGGGACAGGGACAGTGTCACCCCAGGGACGGGGACAGCACCACCATGGGGATGGGGACGGTGTCACCCCAGGGACAGCTGGGATGGGGACGGTGTCCCCCTGGGGACAGGGGTAGCATCACCACAGGGATGTGGACCGTGACAGCGTCACCGTGGGGCCGGGGACAGCGTCACTGTGGGGCCAGCATCACCCTGGGGACAGGGACAGTGTCACCCCCAGGGATGGGGACAGTGGGGATAGGGACAGTGTCACCACAGGGACAGGGAGGGTGAGGACAGCGTCACCGTGGGAATGGGAACAGTGTTACCCCGGGGACAGGGACAGTGTCACCACAGGGAGGGGGGGACACCCGCCCAGCTCCTCCACACTCCTTGGGGACACCCAGGAGGGGGGGTGACACCGGAGCCGTGCCGATACCACGTCCCCCCGTGTCCCCTCTTGTCACCCCGTGTCCTCCTCGCCCGCCCCGTCCCCACCTCCTCGTGGTGACAACGGGGTCGTCACCCCGATACCGGCAGGGTGTCGGGGCGCGGAGGGGGGAGGCGACACACTCACGCTGGCCGGCGGCCAGGCTGCGGTTGTAGCCCATGGGGCTGAAGTACTCGAAGATGAAGACGGTGACGGCCACCACCGTGAGGCACATGACGAACATCATCACCCAAACGGCCGGGCTGTAGGGTTCTGGGGGGGGGACACACACGGCGGGGGGACACACCCTGTCACCCAGAGGACGATGGGGTGTGTCCCCCCGCCCCGCCCTGTCCGTCCGTCCCGCCGTCCGTCCGTACCCAGGAAGGCGGAGGGGGAGACGGTGCCGTTGCTGCGGGACACCATGACGCTGATGCCCGTCTCCACGAAGGGGACGGAGAAATCGATGATCTCGGAACGTTCTTCGTTAATGGTTAACGAGCCGATGGCCATGTCGGCTCGGCGGTAAAAGACCTGTGGGTGGCGGTTGGGGGTGGGTGGGTGTGGCCATGAGGGTGTGGTCGTAAGGGGTGTGGCTAGCAGGGGTGGGGCTGAGGTGGAAGAGCCAATCAAAGGGCATGGAAGGGACAAGGCAGAGGGTGGGGAGGGGGTGGGGCCAACAGTGGGAGGGGCCCATGGGGGAGGAGCCATAGGGAGGGTGTGTCCAGGAGGTGACGAAGGGGCGGGCCTTGTGTCATATATCAGGGCCCCCCTCCTGGACATCTGGGTCCCCTGGGGGGGGCTCTCCCCGGCCCCCTGGGCACCCCAAAAGTCGGAGGGCCTCTCCCTGGACCCCCCGAGGGCAGCCTGGGGGCTCTCCCTGGCTCCCTGAGACCCCCAAAGTTAGGGGGGGGTCTCCCCACACCCCTGAGCACCCCAAAAGTGGGGGACCCCTCTCCCTAGACCCCCTGAGGGCAGCATGGGGGCTCTCCCCAGCCCCCTGAGACCCCCAAAGTTGGCAGAGGGCTTTCTCTGGGCCCCTGGGCACCCCAAAAGTGGAGGGGGGGCTCTCCCCAGCCCCCTCGTCACCCCAAAGGTGGGTAGGGGCTCTCCCCGGACCCCCCAAGGGCAGCGTGGGGGCTCTCCCCACACCCCTGAGCACCCCAAAAAGCATGGGGAGGGTCTCCCCAGCCCCCTGGGACCCCCATGGCCATGGGGTGGGGGGCGGGGGGGGGGGGGTTCCCACCTCTCCCACCATGCCGTTCCAGACGCCGTCGATCTTCTTGCCGTGTTTGCCGTTGGTGACGAGGTAGAGGTCGTAGGTGAAGCCAACGGTGCGGGCCAAGCGCTTGAGGATGTCGATGCAGAAACCCTTACAGCATTTCTTCTCGAAGAGCGCCGGCTCGGCCGAGGGGCTGCGGGGACGGTGACACTCGGGGACAACCCGGCGGCGGTGGCGGCGGGGACGTCCCCAAGGGGTCGGGGACGCCGGGTACCAACCTGGCGGTGCGGTTGAGCTGTTTGCGGCAGGGGACGGAGTCGCGGATGCAGGTGCCGGTGGCGGGGTCGATGTTCTCCACGATGACGAAGGGACGTTCTTCCAGCGTGGCCACCGTCAGGTGTTGGTCGTCGTCTACCGGTTGGAGGAATTTACCGTAACGCGACCAAACCGGGTACTTCATCCGCAGGATCCGGTGTTCCCAGCTGCCCACCTGCGGGGGGGGGAGGGACAACACCTGAGCCACCGCCTTCAGACCGATGTCATCGTCGGGGATGATCTGACGTCACCGCGACGGACGGCGGGTGGCCGCCGGATGGATGGACACGGGGTCACCTTGGCCGGGAGGAACCGGTCGAGGAAGGGTCCTGGGAGGTGTCACCGTGACAGGGCGAGGGGGCTGAGCTTTTGTGTCCCCGTCACCAGCCAGGCGTCACCACCACCCCCTTGGGGACACGTTGTTGTGACAAGGCAGTGTGACACCGCAACGGCGGTGAGGGGGGGCGGTGAACGCCAGATGGTACCGCAGCCCCCGGGGGGACACCACGTGGCCGAGAGGAGCTGGACGTCACCGCGACCGGAATGACAAACACCACGAGGAGCAGCCAGGGGACGTCACCGCCAGGACGGTGACACCGCAGGGACACGGCACAGGCGGAGGGGACGCTCACCACCTCCCAGCTGCGCTCCTTGTTGAGGGAGATAACGACCAGTGAGGGGTTGACGAGGTAGCCGTCCTCGTTAAAGGAGAAATCCTTTTGCCCCCAGGTGATGTTCATGAAGTACCTGGGGGACGTGACACCGTCACAGGGCTGTCACCTCCCTGAGCCGCAGGTGACAGCCGCCGGCGGTGCCGCCGCGCTCACCGGTGGAGGTTGTCGTTGATCTGGGTGACGTTAGGGGCCCGACAGTCGTTGTTGAACTCAGGGATGAAGCCGTAGTCGCGCAGCAGCGCCTCGGCACCCTTGGCCACGATGGCCACGCCGTTGTGCACCCGGTGTTGGAGGTCGTCCCGCCAACCGGCCGACAACACCGCGAATAAGCCGGCGGGGAGATGTTCCGGCAATTGGTCGCTTCCTCCCAGGTTGGTGCCAACCACGAACCAGATGTAACCAGGACCGGCCAAACCGGCGTCTTGCGCCGCTCGGAAAATGGCCTCGGCCTCTTCCCGCGAGCAGTAGAGGAGGCGGATTTGGGCGCTGACCTCGCGCAGCTGCCGGCGTAACCGCGTCCCCTCGGGGTCGTCGGTTAAGTTGAGGGTGAGGACGCCCCGGTGTTCCCACCCGATGAAGCTGCTGTCGGTCAAGACCTCCACGTAGTCCACGAAGTCCTCGTAGCCGGGGAAGAGGGTGGTGACAACGGCGAAGGCCGTCCAGTCGTACTCCTCCAGCACCTCGAAGATCACCTGCAGCTGCTGCTCGGTGGAGGAGCCCAGCTGGAGGAAGGTGGAGCCCTTCTCCTGCAGCAGGGAGCGGGTGACAACGGGGGGCTGGGGACAGCTGGGTGGCTCGAGACGTGGTTGGGTTGGGGGACACGTGGGTTGGGGACAGTCGGGTGGGTCTAGATACAGTTGGGGACAGTTGGGTGGTTCTAGACATGGTTGGGGACAGTCAGGTGGGTCTAGATACAGTTGGGGACAGTTGGGTGGTTCTAGACGTGGTTGTGTTGGGGATAGTCAAGCGGGTCTAGACGTGGTTGGGGACAGGTGGGTTGGGGACAGTCAGGTGGGTCTAGATACAATTGGGGACAGTTGGGTGATTCTAGACATGGTTGGGGACAGTCAGGTGGGTCTAGATACAGTTGGGGACAGTTGGGTGGTTCTAGACGTGGTTGTGTTGGGGATAGTCAAGCGGGTCTAGACGTGGTTGGGGACAGGTGGGTTGGGGACAGTCACGTGGGTCTAGATACAATTGGGGACAGTTGGGTGATTCTAGACATGGTTGGGGACAGTCAGGTGGGTCTAGATACAGTTGGGGACACTCAGGTGTCTCTAGACATGGTTGGGGTTGGGGACAGATAGGTTGGGGACACTCAGGTGTCTCTAGACATGGTTGGGGACAGGTGGGTTGGGGACAGTCAGGTGGGTCTAGACATGGTTGGGTTTGGGGACACATGGGTTGGGGACAGTTGGGTGGGTTTAGATACAGTTGGGGACAGTTGGGTGGTTCTAGACATGGTTGGGGTTGGGGATAAGTGGCTTTAGACATGATTGGGGACAGTCAGGTGGGTCTAGATACAGTTGGGGACAGTTGGGTGGCTCTAGACACAGTTGGGGTTGGGGACAGTTGGGTTGGGGACACTCAGGTGTCTCTAGACATGGTTGGGGACAGTTGCATGACACTAGACATGGTTGGGGACAGGTGGGTGGCTCTAGACATCGTTGGGGGTGGGTTGGGGACAGTTGGGTGACTCTAGATACAGTTGGGGATGGGGATAGTTGGGTTGGGGACAGGTGGGTGGCTCTAGACATCGTTGGGGGTGGGTTGGGGACAGTTGGGTGACTCTAGATACAGTTGCGGATGGGGATAGCTGGGTTGGGGACATTTGGGTGGCTCTAGACATCGTTGGGGGTGGGTTGGGGACAGTTGGGTGCCCCTAAACATGGTTTGGGGACAGCAGGGTGACCTTAGATGTGGTTGGGAACATTTGGGTATCCCTAGACGTGGTTGGCGACAGCTGGGTGCCCCTAGACGTGGTTGGGGACAGTAGGGTGACCCTAGACGTGGTTGGGGACAGCTGGGTGTCTCTAGAGATGGTTTGGGGACAGTTGGGTGACCCTAGACAAGGTTGGGGACAGTTGGGTGGCTCTAGAGATGGTTGGGGTTGGGTTGGGGACAGTCGGGTGCCCCTAGACGTAGCTGAGGACAGTTGGGTGCCCCCAGACCGCGTCCCCCACCCACCCCTGTCACCCCTACCTTGGGCGTGAGGACGATGGCGGAGCCGCCGTTGATGCCGATGATGGGCACGGAGGTCTGGGCGGAGATGAAGTCGAGGATCTGAGCCACGGCCTCGGAGCGGGTGTCGTCCTCGAAGACGACGCCGTGGATGCGAAGGGAAGAGAGGACGTCGCAGAGGCGGACGATCAAGCTGCGGGGGTTGGTGTCGTTCAACACCACCCCCACCGGATTGACCTCCAAGGAGAAGTTACGGAAGGCGGCGGGGGCCAGGCGGGGCCCGGCGGGGCCGTAAGAGGCTCCGCTCAGGATGACGGCGACGTTCAGCGCCCGCCGGCTCCCCTCCGGCCGCGGCTCCAGGAAGGGGCTGGCGCAGGCCAAGGCCAAGGCGAAGAGCATCCTGCTGGCGGGGGCGGGGACCCGGGGGCTCATCGCGCCGCCGCTGCGCCCTGCGAGGGGGCACACAACAAGGGAGGGGGGGGCTGGTGGGAGAGGTGCCCACCAGTACCCCCCAGTAACACCCCAGCACCAGGAGAGGGTCTGGTGGGGGGAACTGGTGGGAAAGGTGCCCACCACTGCCCCCCAGTAACACCCCAGCACCAGGAGAGGGTCTGGTGGGGGGAACTGGTGGGAGCAGTGCCCACCAGTAACACCCCAGCACCAGGAGAGGGTCTGGTGGGGGGAACTGGTGGGAGAGGTGCCCACCGGTGCCCACCAGTAACCCCCAGTAACACCCCAGCACCAGGAGAGGGTCTGGTGGGGGGAACTGGTGGGAGCAGTGCCCCCCAGTAACACCCCAGCACCAGGAGAGGGTCAGGTGCAGGGGAAACTGGTGGGAAAGGTGCCCACCACTGCCCCCCAGTAACACCCCAGCACCAGGAGAGGGTCTGGTGGGGGGAACTGGTGGGAGCAGTGCCCACCAGTAACACCCCAGCACCAGGAGAGGGTCTGGTGGGGGGAACTGGTGGGAGAGGTGCCCACCGGTGCCCACCAGTAACCCCCAGTAACACCCCAGCACCAGGAGAGGGTCTGGTGGGGGGAACTGGTGGGAGCAGTGCCCACCAGTAACACCCCAGCACCAGGAGAGGGTCTGGTGGGGGGAACTGGTGAGAAAGGTGCCCACCAGTACCCCCCAGTAACACCCCAGCACCAGGAGAGGGTCAGGTCTGGGGAACTGGTGGGAGCAGTGCCCCCCAGTAACACCCCAGCACCAGGAGAGGGTCTGGTGGGGGGAACTGGTGGGAGCAGTGCCCCCCAGTAACACCCCAGCACCAGGAGAGGGTCTGGTGGGGGGAACTGGTGGGAGCAGTGCCCCCCAGTAACACCCCAGCACCAGGAGAGGGTCTGGTGGGGGGAACTGGTGGGAGCAGTGCCCACCAGTAACACCCCAGCACCAGGAGAGGGTCGGGTGGAGGGGGGAACTGGTGGGAAAGGTGCCCACCGGTGCCCCCCAGTAACACCCCAGCACCAGGAGAGGGTCTGGTGGGGGGAACTGGTGGGAGCAGTGCCCCCCAGTAACACCCCAGCACCAGGAGAGGGTCTGGTGGGGGGAACTGGTGGGAGCAGTGCCCACCAGTAACACCCCAGCACCAGGAGAGGGTCTGGTGGGGGGAACTGGTGGGAGCAGTGCCCCCCAGTAACACCCCAGCACCAGGAGAGGGTCTGGTGGGGGGAACTGGTGGGAGCAGTGCCCCCCAGTAACACCCCAGCACCAGGAGAGGGTCTGGTGGGGGGAACTGGTGAGAAAGGTGCCCACCAGTACCCCCCAGTAACACCCCAGCACCAGGAGAGGGTCTGGTGGGGGGAACTGGTGGTAGAGGTGCCCCCCAGTAACACCCCAGCACCAGGAGAGGGTCTGGTGGGGGGAACTGGTGGGAGCAGTGCCCACCAGTAACACCCCAGCACCAGGAGAGGGTCTGGTGGGGGGAACTGGTGGGAGCAGTGCCCACCAGTAACACCCCAGCACCAGGAGAGGGTCGGGTTGGGGGGGAACTGGTGGGAGAGGTGCCCACCGGTGCCCACCAGTAACCCCCAGTAACACCCCAGCACCAGGAGAGGGTCTGGTGGGGGGAACTGGTGGGAGCAGTGCCCCCCAGTAACACCCCAGCACCAGGAGAGGGTCGGGTTGGGGGGGAACTGGTGGGAAAGGTGCCCACCCGTGCCCACCAGTACCCCCCAGTAACACCCCAGCACCAGGAGAGGGTCAGGTGGGGGGGGACTGGTGGGACCAGTGCCCCCCAGTAACCTCCCCGTACCATGAAGGGGTCAGGCAGCACTGGAGGCACCAGTGCCCCCCAGTACCCCCCCACACTGGGAGAGGATCAGGCAGGGGGTGAACCTGTGCTCCCCCCGCCCAGTGCTCCCAGTATCCTCCCAGTACCCCGCAGGACTGCCCCACTGTGCTGGGGAGACAGCATCAAGCCTGGCCTGGGGCAACCAGTGCCTCCCAGTATCCCCCAGTGCCCCCCCCCCACCGCAGTGAGACAGCGTCAGACTGTCAGCACACGGCAGGCCACGGGGGACACGCTCTGACACGCCAGGACACGCTGTCACACGCCACCCCCCCCCCCATCATGTCTCCTGGCAGCAACACAGCCAGGGCGGAGGGACAGACGGACGCACAGACACTGTCAGGGACAGACAGACACTGGGGGGGGGGGTCACTGTCACCTCCCCCCCCCCCCAGGGGACAGACGGACACGGAGGACGAGTCACAGGCGGCGACAGCGGCGGCGGAGGGAAGGGGAGGGGGGCACACAGGCAGACAAAGCAACAGGCGGCGGAGCAACAGGCAGAGCCGGGGGGGGGACGGACACACGGACACGGGGACACAGGCAGGGCACAGGTGGAGGAGCCGACAGGCGCAGGCAGGTTGCCGTGGCGGCGGCGGTGATGGAGAACAGGCAGAGGGGAAGGACAGGCGGGGGGGGGGGACACATAGGGACAGGCAGAGGGGGGGTGTGGGGACAGCCAGGGACGGGGACAGGCAGGGCGGATGGGTACAGGCAGAGTAGATGGGTACAGGCAAAGCGGACGGGCACAGGCAGAGCGGATGGGTACAGGCAGAGTAGATGGGTACAGGCAGAGCAGATGGGTACAGGCAGGGCGGACAGGTACAGGCAGGGCGGACAGTACAGGCAGGGCGGACAGGTACAGGCAGGGTGGACAGGTACAGGCAGGGCGGACGGGTACAGGCTGCCAGACACCGGCTGACGCAGACGCCCCATTGGGCCCGGCAGGGCAGACAGGCAGCTGCCTGCACAGTCGGACAGGCAGACACCCACACCGGGGGGGGACGACACAAGACGGGGACACACGGGTCACCCCGGCCATGTCACCTCTGCCGTACCCCAACAGTCCCCGGGGAGGGGTGACACGGATGCCGGGGTCCGCTGCCCAGCCCCCCCGCACCGGTGACCTTGAGCTCGTCCCTTCCTGATGTCACACAGGGCTCCCCGGCCCCGTCGGGGGGGGGGACAAACCTGTCACTGTCCCCAAAACAGCGGGGACAAAGCTGTAATGGTGGGGGACAAACCACTGTCACCGTCACCGTAACGGTGGGGACAAGCCTGTGTCACCAACCCCATAGTGGCAGGGACAAAGCTGTGTCACCGTCCCCATAACGGTGGGGTGACAAAGCTGTAGTGGTGGGGGACAAACCCCTGTCACTGTCACTGTCACCGTAACAGTGGGGACAAGCCCGTGTCACCGTCCCCATAACGGCGGGGACAAAGCTTGGCACTGTCCCCATAACAGTGGGGTGACAAACCTGTAGTGGTGGAGGACAAACCCCTGTCACCATCCCCATAACAGCGGGGACAAAGCTGTGTCACCGTCCCAACAGTGGGGTGACAAAGCTGTAATGGTGGGGGACAAACCTGTCACCATCACCGTAATGGTGGGGACAAACCCCTGTCACCGTCCCCACAACAGTGGGGTGACAAACCTGTAATGGTGGGGGACAAACCCCTGTCACCGTCCCCATAACGGCGGGGACAAAGCTGTGTCACCGTCCCAACAGTGGGGTGACAAACCTGTAATGGTGGGGGACAAACCCGTCACCGTAACGGTGGGGACAAACCCCTGTCACCGTCCCCACAACAGTGGGGTGACAAACCTGTAATGGTGGGGGACAAACCCCTGTCACCGTCCCCGTAACGGCGGGGACAAAGCTGTGTCACCGTCCCAACAGTGGGGTGACAAAGCTGTAATGACAGGGGACAAACCCCTGACACTGTCCCCACAACAGTGGGGTGACAAACTTGTAATGGCAGGTGACAAACCCACGTCCCTGTCCCCATCATGGTGGGGGACAATCAAGCGTCACCATCCCTGTAACAGCGGGGACAAGGCAGTGTCACCGTCCCCATAACGGTGGGTGACAAACCCATAACCATGGGGGGACAAACTCCTGGGGGACAAACCCCTGCCACTGTCCCCGTAACGGTGGGTGACAACCCCGTGTCACCGTCCCCGTAACGGCAGGGGGACAAACTTGTAATGGCGGGTGACAAACCCCTGTCACTGTCCCCGTAACGGCGGGGACGAGCCCGTGTCACCGTCCCCATAACGGTGGGGGGGGGGGGAGACAAACCCGTGACAGCGGGTGACAAACCTGTGTCACCGTCCCCCCCAAACCGGCGGGACGACAGTCGCGTGTCACCGTCACCGTTAACGGCGGGGACGAGCCCGTGTCACCGTCCCCGTGATGGCGAGGGGACAAACCCGGCACGGCGGGGGACAAATTGCGTGTCACCGTCCCCGTCATGGCGGGGGGGACAAAGCCGTCTCACCCTCCCCACGACGGTGGGGGTGACAAACCCGTGTCCCCACACCCCCCCTGTGACACCGGTCGTGTCCCCCCCAGCGTCCCCAAGACACCCCCCCCCCAGGTCCTACCTGGCCCGAGCTCCGCTCCGGGGGGGTCTGCCTCATCTCGGCCAGGGGGTTGGGGACACTTGGGGGGGGGGGATTTGGGGACAGGGGGACAGGCTGGGGGGACGGGGGGGGGCAAGGATTTGGGGGAAAGGATGGGGGGGGCTGTGAGGGGTGGGGCAGCAGGGAATGAACAGGCAGAAACAGGCAGGGCTGGGGGGGGCAGGGGAATTGGGGGGTGCCAGGGGGGAGAGTTGGGGGGGGAGTAGGGGTTTGGGGGGTGCAGGGGTTTGGGGGGGGCCAAGGCGGAGGCGGCTGCACCTGCAGGAGGGAGGAAGGGTGGGTGGGTGGGGGGCAACGCAGGCGGGACCCCCCCAAAAGGGTCCGGGACCACCCCCCCCAAGCACCCAGGACCCCCCCCCCCAAAGGACCTGGCACCCCCCAAAAGGGCCTCGGACCCCCCAAAGAAACCCGGGACCCCCCCCCAAGCACTCAGGATCCCCCAAAAAGGGTCTGGGCCCCCCCCAAAAAAAAACCCAAACAATGGGAGCCCCCCAGAGACCCCAGATCTCCACTGGGGTCCCAGTTCACCCAGCTGGTTCCATCCCAGTCCTGCCAGTCGCATCCCAGTGCACCTACTTGGGTCCTGTCCCAGCACCCCCAGTCCACTCCCAGTTCACCCAGTTGGGTCCCAGCACCCCCGGTCCCACCCCAGCACCCCCCATCAGCTCCCAGCACCCCCAACTGGATCCCAGTCCCCCCCCCCCAGCACCCCCAACTGGATCCCAGTCATCGTCCCCCAGCACCCCCAACTGGATCCCAGTCGTCCCCCCCCAGCACCCCCAACTGGATCCCAGTACCATCAGCCGGGTCCCAGCACACCCCCCCCCGTCCCCTTCCCAGTCCCCCCAGCACCCCCCCAGTCTCCCCCAGCCCCATCCCAGCACCCCCAGTCCCACCCCAGCACCCCCCTAGTCCCCCCCAGCCAGGTCCCAGCAGTCCCATCCCATCACCTCCCAGTCATCATGTCCCCCCCCCAGCCAGGTCCCACTCCCCCCCAGTCCCCTCCTAGTCCCCCCCAACACCCCTAGTCCCATCCCAGTCCCCCCAGCTGACTCCCAGCACCCCCTAACTAGATCCCAGCACCTCCCAGTCCCCCCCAGTCTGGCCCCGCCGGCCCCCCCCCCCCCCCCAACCCTGCAGCACCCGCCGCCGCTTGCAGAATACTAATGGGGCCGGAGCGTGCGGCTGTGCGGCTGCCTGTGTCTGCCTGTCCTGCCTGTGTCTGCCTGTCCTGCCTGTCCCTGTCTGTCCCCAGGCGGTGGCCATGTCCCCCCCCCAGCCACCCACCCCCCCAGCGTGCCAGTGTGGGGTACACACGCGTGGGGGGGGTGTCAGGGTGCTGTGCTGGGTGTCCCAGTCTGGGGTGTTGGGTTGTGATGAGAGGGGGGGTGTTGGGGGGTGCCGGGGGGTGTCGGGGGGTGTCAGGGTGTTGGGGGGTGTCGGGGGGTGTCAGGGTGTTGGGGTGTTACAGGTTGTTGGGGGGGGTTTGACTCGGGGGGGGGTGTTGTGTTGCGGTGTCAGGATGTCGGGGCGTTGTGTCGGGGAGTCGGGAGGGTGTTGGGGGCGGCCGGGTGTTGTGTTAGGGGGTTTTGGGGGTGCACTGGGGGGGGTGTCGGAGGGTGTCGGGGGGTTGAGGTGTTGTATTAGGGTGTTGGGGGGTGTTGTATTGGGGTGTTGGGGGGTGGCGGGGTGTCGTTGGGGGGTATTGGGGGGTCGTTGGGGGTATTGGGGGGCTGTGTCAGGGTATTGGGGGGTCGTTGGGTCGTTGGGGGGTATTGGGGGGCTGTGTCGGGGTATTGGGGGGTCTTTGGGGGGTATTGGGGGGCTGTGTCGGGGTATTAGGGGGTCGTTGAGGGGTCGTTGGGGGGTGTTGGGGGGCTGTGTCGGGGTGTTAGGGGGTCGTTGGGGGGTGTTGGGGGGTCGTTGGGGGGTATTGGGGGGCTGTGTCGGGGTATTAGGGGGTCGTTGGGGGGTGTTGGGGGGCTGTGTCGGGGTGTTAGGGGGTCGTTGGGGGGTGTTGGGGGTCGTTGGGGGGTATTGGGGGGCTGTGTCGGGGTATTGGGGGGTCGTTGGGGGGTGTTGGGGGGCTGTGTCGGGGTATTAGGGGGTCGTTGGGGGGTGTTGGGGGTCGTTGGGGGGTGTTGGGGGGCTGTGTCGGGGTATTAGGGGGTCGTTGGGGGGTGTTGGGGGGCTGTGTCGGGGTATTAGGGGGTCGTTGGGGGGTGTTGGGGGGTCGTTGGGGGGTATTGGGGGGCTGTGTCGGGGTGTTAGGGGGTCGTTGGGGGGTGTTGGGGGTCGTTGGGGGGTGTTGGGGGGCTGTGTCGGAGCATTAGGGGGTCGTTGGGGGGTGTTGGGGTGTTGGATTATTGAGGGTGCGTTGGGGCGTCGGGGTGTCGAAGGTGGGTTGGGGGTCTCGGGGGGTCTCGGGGTATTGGGGGGGGGTCTCAGGGGGGGATCCCCGCCCGGCTCTCACCTCTCACGCTCCCCACCGCATCCCGCCGCCGCCACCTCCGCCACCCCGCCGGTCACTGGGACGGCGGCACCGGCATCGGCCCCGCCCCCCCCTCCCGGTACCGGCCACGCCCCTTCGCCGGTACCGACCACGCCCCGGTGTCGGTCCGGAGCCGGACAACAGCCGGGGCGGGCAGACAGACAGGCAGACAGACCGACAGACAGACAGACAGGCGACACCCCCCCCCCCCCCCCCACCTTCCCCCCGGGCAGGTCATTAAGATTCAGAGCGGGTCGCCACAGCCCGGGACCCCCCCAAAACCCCAGAGCCCCCCCCCGCCCCCAGCGCAGCCCCCCCCGTCGTTGTCCCCCCCCCCCCCAGCCCTTTAAACACCCCCCCAGAATCCCCCTCGGTACCCCAGAGCCCCCCCAAACACCCCCCCAGAGACACACACGCACCCCCCCCCCCCCAGCACGGACAGCTGGGCCCCTCCCTTAGCCCCTCCCACTAGTGGGGCGGGGCCAATTGGGGCGGGGGGCCCCGCCCCAGGCCAGGTTTGGGGGGGGGCAGCTAAAGGGCAGGAGGTCTGGGGGGGTTATGGGGTAGGAAGTGGGGTAGGAGACCTGGGGGGGTTATGGGGCAGGAGGTGGGGCTGGGGGGCAGCTGTGGGGCAGGAGACCTGGGGGGGTTATGGGGCAGGAGGTGGGGCTGGGGGGCAGCTGTGGGGCAGGAGGTCTTGGGGGGATTATGGGGCAGGAGGTGGGGCTGGGGGGCAGCTGTGGGGCAGGAGACCTGGGGGGGTTATGGGGCAGGAGGTGGGGCTGGGGGGCAGCTGTGGGGCAGGAGACCTGGGCGGGTTATGGGGCAGGAGGTGGGGCTGGGGGGAAGCTATGGGGCAGGAGGTCTGGGGGGGTTGTGGGGCAGGAGGTGGGGCTGGGGGGCAGCTGTGGGGCAGGAGACCTGGGGGGGTTATGGGGCAGGAGGTGGGGCTGGGGGGCAGCTGTGGGGCAGGAGGTCTTGGGGGGATTATGGGGCAGGAGGTGGGGCTGGGGGGCAGCTGTGGGGCAGGAGACCTGGGGGGGTTATGGGGCAGGAGGTGGGGCTGGGGGGCAGCTGTGGGGCAGGAGACCTGGGGGGGTTATGGGGCAGGAGGTGGGGCTGGGGGGCAGCTGTGGGGCAGGAGACCTGGGGGGGTTATGGGGCAGGAGGTGGGGCTGGGGGGAAGCTATGGGGCAGGAGGTCTGGGGGGGGTGTGGGGCAGGAGACCTGGGGGGCAGCTGTGGGGCAGGAGGCCTGGGGGGGTTATGGGGCAGGAGGCGGAGCTGGGAGGCAGCGCTGGGGCAGGAGACCCCCTCCCCAACAGCACCTTCTGCTGCTCTTCCCAGGCCACAGGCACCATTTTGGGGCAGAAAAGGTCATTTTCTCCACTCTGGGGAGGGCTGTGAAACCACCAGGCTCTAACCGAGGCAGGAGTTTGGGGGTGCTGGTAGGAGGGGGAACCCCCCCACCCCAAACTGGGGGGGGGGGGGGGGGCTGGGTCCCTATGGGGCAGCCGGCGGGGGACTCACCGGGCCGGTGGCAGCCACCGTCGTCCCTCGGGGCCGGTGACATCGAGCAGGACCTGCGGAGGTGACGCCATGTTGGGTGCGTTCTCTGCACCCCACCGCTCGTTAGGGGGCTGCACCTCGTTAGGGGGCTAACGAGCACGGGTTCCCAGCCCTGTACGGTTGTGCCTGGGGAAGAAAGTATGGCAGCGGGACAGGCGGCGGCTGGCTGCACGGGCTAACGAACCCATCGTTAATCGCCCAAGCGGCAGCAGACGGCTCCTGCCTACGGGTCACGCCAGCGGGCAGGAGCGATGGCCGGGCCCTGGGCTGGCAGCGAGGTGCCGCCTGCGGAGACGCCGGTGCTGCCTGTGCCGTGGTGGTGGGACAATAGGGACCCTTCCCGAGGGGGCTGGGGACCCGCCATGACAGGACCCTGGGGCTGAGGTAAAGGATGAGGTCAGGACCCCAGGGCTGAGGTAAAGGACGGGCTGAGCCCCCCACCATGACAGGACCCCAGGGCTGAGGTAAAGGACGGGGTGAGCCCCCCACCATGACAGGACCCCAGGGCCAAGCCCCCACCATGACAGGACCCCAGGGCTGAGGTAAAGGACAGGGTGAGCCCCCCACCATGACACTCCAGGGCTGATGTAAAGGACGGGGTAGACCCCTGCCATGACGGGACCCCAGGGCTGAGGTAAAGGACGGGGTGAGCCCCCGTCATGACGGGACCCCAGGGCTGAGGTAAAGGACGGGCTGAGCCCCCCACCATGACAGGACCCCAGGGCTGAGGTAAAGGACGGGGTGAGCCCCCCACCATGACAGGACCCCAGGGCCAAGCCCCCACCATGACAGGACCCCAGGGCTGAGGTAAAGGACAGGGTGAGCCCCCGCCATGACAGGACCCCAGGGCTGAGGTAAAGGACGGGGTGAGCCCCCTGCCATGACACTCCAGGGCTCAGGTAAAGGATGGGGTAGACCCCCGCCATGACAGGACCCCAGGGCTGAGGTAAAGGACGGGGTGAGCCCCCGCCATGACGGGACCCCAGGGCTGAGGTAAAGGACGGGGTGAGCCCCCGCCATGACGGGACCCCAGGGCTGAGGTAAAGGATGGGGTGAGCCCCCCACCATGACAGGACCCCAGGGCCAAGCCCCCACCATGACAGGACCCCAGGGCTGAGGTAAAGGACGGGGTGAGCCCCCGCCATGACGGGACCCCAGGGCTGAGGTAAAGGGTGGGGTGAGCCCCCGCCATGACGGGACCCCAGGGCTGAGGTAAAGGACGGGGTGAGCCCCCCACCATGACACTCCAGGGCTCAGGTAAAGGATGGGGCCCCACCATGACAGGACCCCCGGGCCGGGGGGGGGGGGGGTCACCCACCGTTCCTGACCCCCATGCCGGCGCTGGGGGGGGGGTCTCCGGGGGCCGAATCCCCCTCCCCTCCCCCTCCGCGCTCCCCTCGGCGCCCCCCTCGGCGCCGTTTTCCCGCCTTTTCCCTTCCCGCCCTTGCGGCAGGGAGGGGGGGGAGGGGCCCCGCGCGCATTGCGCCCTCCCCGCCGCGCCGACGCCTGATTGGCAGCGGCCGCCGCCACGCCCCCCTTCGCCCGCCCTCCGCGCAGGCGCGAGGCGGGGGTGGGTGGGGTGGGGGGGCGTGGCCTGGCGGGGCGCGCATGCGCCGTGTCAATGTCAGCGGCGGGCGGCAGGTCAGGGGGAGCGGAGCGGGGCCGGGCGGCTGCACCCCCCTTGCACCCCCCATTGCACCCCCCCTGCACCCCCCATAGCACCCCCCATTGCACCCCGCATTGCACCCTCCATTGCACCCCGCATTGCACCCCCTCCACCCCCATTGCACCCCCATTGCACCCCCCTGCACCCCTCATTGCACCCCCAGCACCCTCATAGCACCCCCTGCACCCCTCATTGCACCCCTCATTGCACCCTCATAGTACCCCCCTGCCCCCCGCATTGCACCCCCTCCACCCCCCATAGCACCCCCCATTGCACCCTCATAGCACCCCCTGCACCCCTCATTGCACCCCCCTGCACCCCCTAGTGCACCTCCCAGCACCCATCCTGCACCCCTTGCACCCCTCATTGCACCCCCCCAGCACCCCCCCAGCACCCTGCATTGCACCCTCCATTGCACTCCCCCAGCACCCCCTATTCCACCCCTGCACCCCTCATTGCACCCCCCAGCACCCTCATAGCACCCCCCAGCACCCCCGCATTACACCCCGCATTGCAGCCCCCCAGCACCCCCTATTCCACCCCTGCACCCCCCATTGCACCCCTCTGCACCCCATAGTGCACCTCCCTGCACCCCCTGCACCCCCAGCACCCCTCATTGCACCCCCTGCACCCCTCATTGCACCCCGCATTGCACCCCCAGCACCCCCCTGCACCCCCCCATTGCACCCCGCATTGCACCCTCCATTGCACCCCCCCAGCACCCCCTATTCCACCCCTGCACCCCCAGTGCACCTCCCAGCACCCCCATTGCACCCCCCATTGCACCTCCCAGCACCCCCTCCGCACCCTCCATTGCACCCCCTATTGCACCCCCTGCACCCCCCCAGCATCCCCTATTGCACCTCCCAGTACCCCCCTGCACCCCCATTGCACCCTGCATTGCACCCCATTGCACCCCCTGTTGCACCCCCCAGCACAACCTATTGCACCCTGCATTGCACCCTGCATTGTACCCCCTGCACCCCTATTGCACCTCCCGTGCACTCCCAGCATTGCATCCTGCATTGCACCCCCCCTGCACCCCCCTGCACCCCCTATTGCACCCTCTGCACCCCTTATTGCACCCCCTAGCACCCTGCCTTGCACCCCCCTGCACCCCTCATTGCACCCCAGCACCCCCTTGCACCCTGCATTGCACCCCCTGACACTGCATTGCACCCCACATTGCACCCCGCATTGCACCCTCAATTGCACTCCCTTGCACCCTGCATTGCACCCCCCTGCGCCCCTTGCACCCCCTATTGCACCCCCAGCACCCCCTCTTGCACCCCACATTGCACCCAGCGTTGCAGCCCCTTGCACCCAGCGCACCCTGCCTTGCGCCCTGTATTGCACCCTGTGCTGCACCCAGCGCACCCCTCGTTGCACCCCGCTGCGTCCTGCATCGCACCCAGTATTGCACCCTGCATTGCACGCACCGTTGCACCCTCTGCACCCGGCGTTGCACCCCACTGCACTGCATTGCACCCTGCATGGGACCCTGCATTGCACCTTCTGCACCCCGCACTGCACCCAGTGTTGCGCCCAGCGCACCCTGCATTGCACCCACTGCACGCCACCTTGCACCCAGCATGGCACAGATTGCATGCTGCCTTGCACCCAGTGCACCCATTGCATGCCACCCTGCATGCGTTGCACCCAGTGCACCCCGCATTGCACTTTCTGCACCCCGCATTGCACCCCGTGTTGCACCCAGTGCCCCTGGCATTGCATTTTCTGCACCCTGCGTTGCACCCCGTGTTGCACCCAGTGCACCCTGCCTTGCACCCAGTGTGCCCAGTGCTCCCGGCATTGCACTTTCTGCGCCCAGCATTGCACCCAGTGTTGCAACCATTGCACCCAGTGCAGCCTGCCTTGCACCCAGTGCACCCAGTGCACCCCACCTTGCACCCTGCCTTGCACCCATTGCTCCAAGTGCACCCCACCTTGCACCCAGTGCATGCTGCCTTGCACCCAGTGCACCCCGCATTGCGCTTTCTGCACCCCGCATTGCACCCAGTGCTCCCAGTGCACCCAGTGCATGCCGCCGCGTTGCGCTTTCTGCACCCCGCCTTGCACCCAGTGCTCCCAGTGCACCCAGTGCATGCCGCCGCGTTGCGCTTTCTGCACCCCGCCTTGCACCCAGTGCTCCCAGTGCTCCCAGTGCACCCCGCCTTGCACCCAGTGCACCCAGTGCATGCTGCTGCATTGCACTTTCTGCACCCCGCATTGCACCCAGTGCTCCCAGTGCACCCAGTGCACCCCGCCTTGCACCCAGTGCACCCAGTGCATGCTGCTGCATTGCGCTTTCTGCACCCCGCCTTGCACCCAGTGCTCCCAGTGCTCCCAGTGCACCCCGCCTTGCACCCAGTGCACCCAGTGCTCCCAGTGCACCCCACCTTGCACCCAGTGCACCCAGTGCATGCTGCTGCATTGCACTTTCTGCACCCCGCCTTGCACCCAGTGCTCCCAGTGCTCCCAGTGCACCCCGCCTTGCACCCAGTGCACCCAGTGCATGCTGCTGCATTGCACTTTCTGCACCCCGCATTGCACCCAGTGCACCCAGTGCACCCTGCCTTGCACCCAGTGCACCCAGTGCACCCAGTGCTCCCAGTGCACCCCACCTTGCGCCCAGTGCACCCAGTGCTCCCAGTGCATGCTGCCGCATTAGGCTTTCTGCACCCTGCATTGCACCCAGTGCACCCAGTGCACCCAGTGCATGCCACTGCATTCCACCTAGTGCTCCCAGTGCTCCCAGTGCAACCTGCCCTGCACCCAGTGCTCCCATTGCATGCCACCGCATTGCGCTTTCTGCACCCCGCCTTGCACCCAGTGCTCCCAGTGCTCCCAGTGCACCCCGCCTTGCGCCCAGTGCACCCAGTGCTCCCAGTGCTCCCAGTGCACGCCGCCGCCTTCCACCCAGTGCTCCCAGTGCTCCCATTGCACCCGCCTTGCCCCCGCCTCCCCCCCGTGCCCGCCCACGCCCGCGCCGCGAAGCTTCCCCCGCGCCGCCGCCGCAGCGCGGCCCCGCCCTGCCGCGTGGCGGGCGTCGCCTCCGGGCGCGGCCTTCGGGCGTGGCGCCGGACCCGCCCTCCGCCCGCTGCCGCGCCCCAGCCCCCCCCCGTGTGCCGGCAGGAGGATGCTGCTGCTGCTCCGCGCCGCCCGGGCGGCCGTCGCCTCCGCGCCGGCGGCCTCGACGCCGGTGTCCTCATCGGTGACCTCATCGGTGACCTCATCGGCGACGGCGACGCCGGCGACCTCGACGCCGCCGGCGACGGCGGCTTCGCCGGTGACGGCGACGGCGACGCCGGCGACCTCGCGGCCGGTGACCTCGGCGGCGGCGGCCTCGCCGTCGCCGTCATCGGCGCCGTCGATGTCATCGGCGACGTCAGCGCCGTCGCCGATGGCGTCGCTGCTGGCGGCGGTGGCGGAGGCGCGGGCGCAGGGACGTCGCAGCCGTCGTCCCCCCGAGGTGCCGCCGGGGTGGGAGCGGGAATTTCGGGACACCTTCGTCCCCCTCTCCCGGGAGCAGCTGCAGCATCTGCTGCTGACGGTGACGGCGCCGGGGGGGGGACACATGGGGGGACACGGGGGGACGTGGGGGGACGTGGGGACATGGGGGGGATGGGGGGGTCATTGGGGGTCATTGGGGGACATGGGACATTGGGGGGACGCAGGGGACAGGGACATGGGGGGGACATGGGGGGACAGGGAGGTGGGGGACATGGGGACATTGGGGGGTCATTGGGGGACACGGAGACATGGGGGGACACGGGGACATGGGACATTGGGGGGTCATTGGGGGACATGGGGGGACACAGGGGACAGGGACATGGGGGGACATGGGGGGTCATTGGGGGACATGGGGACATGGGGGGACACGGGGACATGGGACATTGGGGGGTCATTGGGGGACAGGGGACATGGGGGGACATGGGGGGACAGGGAGATGGGGGACATGGGGACATTGGGGGGTCATTAGAGGACACGGGGGGACATGGGGACATTGGGGGTCATTGGGGGACATGGGGGGGACACGGGGACATGGGACATTGGGGGGACGCAGGGGACAGGGACATGGGGGGACATGGGGGGTCATTGGGGGACACGGGGACATGGGGGGACACGGGGACATGGGACATTGGGGGGTCATTGGGGGACATGGGGGGATACAGGGACAGGGACATGTGGGACATTGGGGGGACATGGGGGGTCATTGGGGGACGTGGGACATTGGGGGGACGCAGGGGACAGGGACATGGGGGGACATGGGGGGTCATTGGGGGACACGGGGACATGGGGGGACACGGGGACATGGGACATTGGGGGGTCATTGGGGGACAGGGGACATGGGGGGACATGGGGGGACAGGGAGATGGGGGACATGGGGACATTGGGGGGTCATTAGAGGACACGGGGGGACATGGGGACATTGGGGGTCATTGGGGGACATGGGGGGGACACGGGGACATGGGACATTGGGGGGACGCAGGGGACAGGGACATGGGGGGACATGGGGGGTCATTGGGGGACACGGGGACATGGGGGGACACGGGGACATGGGACATTGGGGGGTCATTGGGGGACATGGGGGGATACAGGGACAGGGACATGTGGGACATTGGGGGGACATGGGGGGTCATTGGGGGACATGGGGACATGGGGGGGACACGGGGACATGGGACATTGGGGGGTCATTGGGGGACATGGGGGGACACAGGGGACAGGGACATGGGGGACATGGGGGGTCATTGGGGGACGTGGGACATTGGGGGGACGCAGGGGACAGGGACATGGGGGGACATGGGGGGACAGGGAGGTGGGGGACATGGGGACATTGGGGGGTCATTGGGGGACATGGGGGGACATGGGGGGACGTGGGGACATAATGGGGGGCATGGGGACATTGGGGACATGGGGGGACGTGGGGGGACGTGGGGGGATGTGGGGACATGGGGGGGACAGGGGGATGTGGGGGGACATGGGGGGTCATTGGGGCACAGGGGGACATGGGGGGACACGGGGACATGGGGGGTCATTGGGGGACATGGGACATTGGGGGGACATGGGGACATGGGGGTCATTTGGGGACATGGGGGGGACACGGGGACATGGGGACATTGGGGGGACATGGGGGGACAGGAACGTGGGACATGGGGACATTGGGGGGACACAGGGACATGGGGGGACATGGGGATGTTGGGGGACATGGGGGGACACGGGGGGACAGGAACCTGGGGACATTGGGGGGACATGGAGGGAACAGTGGGGAGTGGGGGGACACGGGGGGACATGGGGACAGGGATGTGGGGGACATGGGGACATTGGGGGACACGGGGACGGGGGGGACACGAGGATATTGGGGGGACACGGGGACAGGGACGCGGGGATGGTGGGGGACATGGGGGGACAGGGACATGGCCGTGACCATGAGCTCCATGACCCCAATGTCCCCAATGTCCTCAATGACCCCAATGTCCTTCGTGTCCCCAATGACCCCAATGTCCCCAACGACCCCAAAGACCCCAGTGTCCCCCAATGTCCCAAATGTCCCCAATGTCCTCCATGACCCCCATGACCCCAGTGTCCCCAGTGTTCCCAATGTCCCCAATGACCCCCATGACCCAAATGTCCTCCATGACCCCAATGACCCCAGTGTCCCCCATGTCCCCAATGTCCCCAATGTCCTCAGTGTCCCCAGTGTCCCCCAACGTCCCCCAGTGTCCCCAGTGTCCCCAATGACCCCATGACCCCAATGACCCCAGTGTCCCCAGTGTCCCCCAGTGTCCCCAATGACCCCCATGACCCAAATGTCCCCAAGGTCCTCCATGACCCCAATGTCCCCAAAGACCCCAGTGTCCCCAATGTCCCCAATGACCCCATGACCCCAATGTCCCCAAACACCCCAATGTCCCCAGTGTCCCCAATGTCCCCAGTGACCCCCATGACCCCAATGTCCCCAATGTCCTCCATGATCCCAATGTCCTTCATGTCCCCAATGTCCCCAAAGACCCCAATGACCCCAATGTCCCCAGTGTCCCCAATGTCCTCCATGACCCCCATGTCCCCAATGTCCCCAAAGACCCCAACGTCCCCAGTGTCCCCAGTGTCCCCAGTGTCCCCAATGACCCCCATGACCCAAATGTCCCCAATGTCCCCAAAGACCCCAACGTCCCCAGTGTCCCCAGTGTCCCCAATGACCCCCATGACCCAAATGTCCCCAATGTCCTCCATGACCCCAATGTCCCCAAAGACCCCAATGTCCCCAATGTCCCCAGTGTCCCCAATGTCCCCAGTGTCCCCCAACGTCCCCCAGTGTCCCCCAGTGTCCCCAATGACCCCCATAACCCCAATGTCCCCAATGACCCCAATGTCCTCAAAGACCCCAACGTCCCCAGTGTCCCCAATGTCCCCCGGTGTCCCAAATGACCCCATGACCCAAATGTCCCCAATGTCCTCCATGACCCCAATGTCCCCGAAGACCCCAGTGTCCCCAATGTCCCCAATGACCCCATGACCCCAATGTCCCCAAACACCCCAATGTCCCCAGTGTCCCCAATGTCCCCAGTGACCCCCATGACCCCAATGTCCCCAATGTCCTCCATGATCCCAATGTCCTCCATGACCCCAATGTCCCCAAAGACCCCAATGTCCCCAATGTCCCCAGTGTCCCCCAGTGTCCCCAATGTCCTCCATGACCCCCATGTCCCCAATGTCCCCAAAGACCCCAACATCCCCAGTGTCCCCAATGTCCCCAATGACCCCCATGACCCAAATGTCCCCAATGTCCTCCATGATCCCAATGTCCTCCATGACCCCAATGTCCCCAAAGACCCCAACGTCCCCAGTGTCCCCAGTGTCCCCAATGTCCCCAGTGTCCCCAATGTCCCCAATGTCCCAAATGTCCCCAGTGTCCCCAATGTCCCAATGTCCTCCATGACCCCAATGTCCTTCATGTCCCCAATGTCCCCAAAGACCCCAGTGTCCCCCAATGTCCCCCAGTGTCCCCAGTGTCCCCAGTGTCCCCCAATGTCCCCAGTGTCCCCAGTGTCCCCAGTGTCCCCCAATGTCCCCAATGTTCCAAATGTCCCCAGTGTCCCCAATGTCCTCCATGACCCCAATGTCCTTCATGTCCCCAATGTCCCCAAAGACCCCAATGTCCCCAATGTCCCCAGTGTCCCCAGTGTCCCCAGTGTCCCCCAATGTCCCCAGTGTCCCCAGTGTCCCCAGTGTCCCCCAATGTCCCCAATGTCCCAAATGTCCCCAGTGTCCCCAATGTCCTCCATGACCCCAATGTCCTTCATGTCCCCAATGTCCCCAAAGACCCCAATGTCCCCAATGTCCCCCAGTGTCCCCAGTGTCCCCAGTGTCCCCCAATGTCCCCAGTGTCCCCGATGTCCCCAGTGTCCCCAAGGTCCCCCCGTGACCCCCCTGTCCCCCCAGGAGTTCCACCCGTCGGGCAGTTCCCGCGCCGCCTTCCTGGCCTTCGCCTCCCGCCTCGACCAAGCGCTGCACCCCCGCTACCACCGCCTGCACCTCCACCTCCAGGTCCTGCGCCCCAAAACCCAGCGGCACCCCAAAACCCAACAGCACCCCGAAATCTGCAGGTTCTGCACCCCAAAACCCACCAGCACCCCAAAATCTGCAGGTCCTGCGCCCCAAAACCTGACCTGCACCCCAAAATCTGCAGGTCCGGCGCCCCAAAACCCCAAAATCTGCAGGTCCCGCACCCCAAAACCCACCAGCACCCAAAAATCTGCAGGTCCTGCGCCCCAAAACCCACCAGCACCCCAAAATCTGCAGGTCCGGCGCCCCAAAACCCGACCTGCACCCCAAAATCTGCAGGTCCGGCGCCCCAAAACCCAAAAATCTGCAGGTCCCACACCCCAAAACCCACCAGCACCCAAAAATCTGCAGGTCCTGCGCCCCAAAACCTGACCTGCACCCAAAAATCTGCAGGTCCCGCACCCCAAAACCCACCAGCACCCAAAAATCTGCAGGTCCTGCGCCCCAAAACCTGACCTGCACCCCAAAATCTGCAGGTCCGGCGCCCCAAAACCCCAAAATCTGCAGGTCCCGCACCCCAAAACCCACCAGCACCCAAAAATCTGCAGGTCCTGCGCCCCAAAACCTGACCTGCACCCCAAAATCTGCAGGTCCGGCGCCCCAAAACCCAAAAATCTGCAGGTCCCGCACCCCCAAACCCACCAGCACCCAAAAATCTGCAGGTCCCGTGCCCCAAAACCCACCAGCACCCCAAAATCTGCAGGTCCTGCGCCCCAAAACCCGACCTGCACCCCAAAATCTGCAGGTCCGGCGCCCCAAAACCCCAAAATCTGCAGGTCCGGCGCCCCAAAACCCACCAGCACCCCAAAATCTGCAGGTCCCGCACCCCCAAACCCACCAGCACCCAAAAATCTGCAGGTCCTGCGCCCCAAAACCTGACCTGCACCCCAAAATGTGCAGGTCCGGCGCCCCAAAACCCAAAAATCTGCAGGTCCCGCACCCCAAAACCCACCAGCACCCAAAAATCTGCAGGTCCTGCGCCCCAAAACCTGACCTGCACCCCAAAATCTGCAGGTCCGGCGCCCCAAACCCCAAAAATCTGCAGGTCCCGCACCCCCAAACCCACCAGCACCCAAAAATCTGCAGGTCCCGTGCCCCAAAACCCACCAGCACCCCAAAATCTGCAGGTCCTGCGCCCCAAAACCCGACCTGCACCCCAAAATCTGCAGGTCCGGCGCCCCAAAACCCAAAAATCTGCAGGTCCCACACCCCAAAACCCACCAGCACCCAAAAATCTGCAGGTCCTGCGCCCCAAAACCTGACCTGCACCCCAAAATCTGCAGGTCCGGCGCCCCAAAACCCAAAAATCTGCAGGTCCCGCACCCCAAAACCCACCAGCACCCAAAAATCTGCAGGTCCCGTGCCCCAAAACCCACCAGCACCCCAAAATCTGCAGGTCCTGCGCCCCAAAACCCGACCTGCACCCCAAAATCTGCAGGTCCGGCGCCCCAAAACCCCAAAATCTGCAGGTCCGGCGCCCCAAAACCCACCAGCACCCCAAAATCTGCAGGTCCCGCACCCCCAAACCCACCAGCACCCCAAAATCTGCAGGTCCTGTGCCCCAAAACCCGACCTGCACCCCAAAATCTGCAGGTCCTGCACCCCAAGAACCAACCTGCACCGCAAAACCTGACCTGAACCCCAAAATCTGCAGGTTCCGCACCCCAAAAACCCACGAGCACCCCAAAATCTGCAGGTTCTGGACCTCAAAACCCACCAGCACCCCAAAACCTGACCTGCACCCCGAAATCTGCAGGTCCTGCGCCCCAAAACCCGACCTGCACCCCAAAATCTGCAGGTCCTGCACCCCAAAACCCACTCTGGACCCCAAAATCTGCAGGTTCTGCACCCCAAAACCCACTCTGCACCCCAAATCCCACCAGCACCCCGAAACCTGCAGGTCCTGCGCCCCAAAACCCACTCTGGACCCCAAAATCTGCAGGTTCTGCACCCCAAAACCCACTCTGGACCCCAAAACCCACCAGCACCCCAAAATCTGCAGGTCCTGCACCCCAAAACCCACTCTGGACCCCAAAACCCACCAGCACCCCAAAATCTGCAGGTTCTGGACCTCAAAACCCACCAGCACCCCAAAACCTGACCTGCACCCCGAAATCTGCAGGTCCTGCGCCCCAAAACCCGACCTGCACCCCAAAATCTGCAGGTCCTGCACCCCAAAACCCACCAGCACCCCAAAATCTGCAGGTTCTGCACCCCAAAACCCACTCTGGACCCCAAATCCCACCAGCACCCCGAAACCTGCAGGTCCTGCGCCCCAAAACCCACTCTGGACCCCAAAATCTGCAGGTTCTGCTCCCCAAAACCCACTCTGGACCCCAAAACCCACCAGCACCCCAAAATCTGCAGGTCCTGCACCCCAAAACCCACCAGCACCCCCACTACCACTGCCTGCCCCTGCACCTGAGGGTGCTGTGGGTGCTCTGGGGCGGCACTGGGAGTCACTGGGTGCTCTGGGTCGGTACTGGGAGTCACTGGGTCCTATGGGGTGGCACTGGGTTCTCTGGGGTGGCACTGGGAGTCACTGGGTGCTATGGGGTGGTACTGGGTGCTATGGGGTGGTACTGGGAGTCACTGGGTGCTCCGTGTCGGTACTGGGTGGTACTGGGTGCTATGGGGCAGCACTGGGTTCTCTGGGGTGGTACTGGGAGTCACTGGGTGCTATGGGGTGGTACTGGGTGCTATGGGGTGGTACTGGATGCTCTGGGGCAGCACTGGGAGTCACTGGGTGCTATGGGTCAGTACTGGGAGTCACTGGGTGCTCTGGGTTGGTACTGGGAGTCACTGGGTGCTCTGGGGCAGTACTGGGTGCTCTGGGGTGGTACTGGGTGGTACTGGGTGCTATGGGGCAATACTGGGTGCTCTGGGGTAGTACTGGGAGTCACTGGATGCTCTGGGGCAGCACTGGGAGTCACTGGGTGCTCTGGGTCGGTACTGGGTGCTATGGGGTGGTACTGGGTGGTACTGGGTGCTATGGGGCAATACTGGGTGCTCTGGGGCGGCACTGGGAGTCACTGGGTGCTCTGGGGCAGCACTGGGAGTCACTGGGTGCTCTGGGGCGGCACTGGGAGTCACTGGGTGCTCTGGGTCGGTACTGGGAGTCACTGGATGCTCTGGGGCAGTACTGGGTACTATGGGGTGGTACTGGGTGGTACTGGGTGCTATGGGGCAATACTGGGTGCTCCGGGTCGGTACTGGGAGTCACTGGGTGCTCTGACCCCAGCACCCCTCCCTCACCCCCCCTTCCCCCCCCCCCCCCCCCCCAGGCCTTGTACGGCCCCATCGACCCTGACCGAGACACAGGGGACCCCGGGGTGCCGGGGGGGTCCCCGGGGGGGGGTCGTCGGGAGAGAAGGGTGGTGGCCACCCTGGCCCGGTTACTGGCCGAAGCCAATTTCCAGCGGTTGCCCGAGGCCGCCATCGCCTTCGCCCTCCTGGTGCAGCACCCGCTGGACGAGGTGCAGGTGGGTGCTGGGGGGGGGGGGGTGTCTATGGGTGGGGGGGGTCTTTTGGTTGCCAGGGGGGTAGCACCCACTTATGGGGTGCTGGGGAGGGGGGTTACCCTGCATGGACCCCCACCCTGAGCAACATGGGCACCCATAGCCCCTCCAGAGACCCCCCCCATAGCCCCTCCATCGCCCCTCACAGCCCCCAGAGCCCCCCAAACCCCCCTCCCAGCCCCATCCTAAAACCCCCAGCCCCCCCCCAGCACCCCCAGAGCCCCCCCAAACCCCCCCAAGTCCCCTATAGCCCCAGCCCCCCAACCCCCCCATAGCCCCCCAAAGCCCCCTATGGCCCCTCACAGCCCCCCAGAGCCCCCCCAAACCCCCCTCCCAGTCCCATCCCAGCCCCTCCACCCCCCATAGCCCCCCCACAGCCCCCCACAGCCCCCACAGCCCCATCCCAGCCCCCCAGAACCCCCCCAAAACCCCCTCCCAGGCCCCCCCATAGCCCCTCCAGCCCCATCCCAGCCCCCCCCACCCCCCATACCCCCCCATAGCCCCCCCAGCCCCACTCCCATCCCATTCCCAGCCCCCAACTCCCCCCCCAAACGCCCCTCCCAGCCCCATCCCAGCCCCCCCGAGCCCCCCCAAACCCCCCTCCCAGCCCCCCCGAGCCTCCCCAGTCCCATCCCAGCCCCCTCCCAGCCCCCCCAGCCCCCATACCCCCCCATAGCCCCCTCTACCCCCCTCCCAGCCCCCCAGAGCCCCCCCAAACCCCCCTCCCAGCCCCCCCATACCCCCCCCTCCCCAAAATCCCGTGTCCCCCCCCCGCAGGTGTCGGTGAAGCTGGAGGAGTACGAGGAGATCCAGTTTTGGGCACTGGGGCAGCGGGTGGGACCCCTGCCCGACGCCCCCCCCCCTCCCCGGCGCTGGCCCTACAGCCGCCCCCCCCCGGCCCCCCACAGGCCAGTGGGGCAGAATTGGGGGGGGGGGGGCTATAAGGGGGGGTATGGGGCTGGGGGGGGGGCTCTAAGGGGGTTGGGGGGGTCCAGAGTGAGGGGGGGGCAGAAGGACGGCGGGGGTATGGGGGGGGCGACCCATAGTGGGGGGGGTCTCATAGGGGGGTGCTGGGATATGGGGTGCTGAGGTTTGGGGTGCTGGATTTTGGGGGTGCTGGGGTTTGGGGGTGCTGGCTTTTGAGGGTGCTGGATTTGGGGGTGCCAGGTTTTGGGGTGCTGGAGTTTGGGGTGCTGAGGTTTGGGGTGCTGGATTTTGGGGGTGCTGGAGTTTGGGGGTGCTGGAGTTTGGGGGTGCTGGGATATGGGGTGCCAGGTTTGGGGTGCTGCATTTTGGGGGTGCTGGATTTTGGGGGTGCTGGGATTTGGGGGTGCTGGGTTTTGGGGTGCTGGGATATGGGGTGCCAAGGGTTTGGGGTGCTGGATTTTGGGGGTGCTGGGGTTTGGGGGTGCTGGGGTTTGGGGTGCTGGGCTTTGGGCGTGCCACGCTTCAGAGTTTGGGGTCCACACCTTGTTTGGGGGTCCCCGTGTTCCGGGGCTCAGGGGTCTCTGGGTTTCACAGCTTCGGGGTCTCCATGTTCCTGGGTTGGGGGGTCCCCATGTTTCAGAGCTTGGGGGTCTCTGGGTTTTGGGGCTCGGGGGTCCCCATGTTTCAGGGCTCGGGGGTCTCTGGGTTTCACAGCTTTGGGGTCTCCCTGTTTCAGGACTTGGGGGTCCCCATGTTCCAGGGCTCTGGGGTCTCTGTGTTCTGGGGCTCAGGGGTCTCTGGGTTTTGGGGCTCGGGGGTCTCTGGGTTTCGCAGCTTCGGGGTCTCCATGTTCCTGGGTTGGGGGGTCCCCATGTTTCAGGGCTTGGGGGTCTCTGGGTTTTGGGGCTCAGGGGTCTCTGGGTTTCACAGCTTTGGGGTCCCCATGTTCCAGGGCTTGAGGGTCTCTGGTTTTTGGGGCTCAGGGTCTCTGGGTTTCATGGCTTTGGGGTCTCCACATTCTGGGGCTCAGGGGTCTCTGGGTTTTGCAGCTTTGGGGTCCCCACGTTCCGGGGCTCAGGGGTCTCTGGGTTTTGGGGCTCAGGGGTCTCTGGGTTTCACAGCTTTGGGGTCCCCATGTTCCGGGGTTGGGGGTCTCTGGGTTTTGGGGCTCAGGGGTCTCTGGGTTCCAGGGCTTGGGGGTCTCTGGGTTTTGGGGCTCGGGGGTCTCTGGGTTTCACAGCTTTGGGGTCCCCACATTCTGGGGCTCGGGGGTCTCTGGGTTTCGGGGCTCAGGGGTCTCTGGGTTTTGGGGCTTGGGGGTCTCTGGGTTTCACAGCTTTGGGGTCCCCGTGTTCCGGGGTTAGGGGGTCCCCACGTTCCGGGGCTCAGGGTCTCTGTGTTCCGGGACTCGGGGGGGTCTCTGTGTTTCGCATCTTGGGGTTCCCCGTGTTCCGTGGTTGGGGGGTCCCCAAGTTCTGGGGCTCGGGGGTCTCTGGGTTTTGGGGCTCAGGGGTCTCTGGGTTTCACAGCTTTGGGGTCCCCGTGTTCCAGGGTTGGGGGTCTCTGGGTTTTGGGGCTCAGGGGTCTCTGGGTTCCAGGGCTTGGGGGTCTCTGGGTTTTGGGCTCAGGGGTCTCTGGGTTCCAGGGCTTGGGGGTCTCTGGGTTTTGGGGCTCGGGGGTCTCTGGGTTTCGTGGCTTTGGGGCCCCCATGTTCCGGGGCTTGGGGGTCTCTGGGTTTTGGGGCTCGGGGGTCTCTGGATTTTGGGGCTCAGGGTCCCCATGTTCCAGGGCTCAGGGGTCCCCATGTCTTGGGGCTTGGGGGTCTCTGGGTTTCGCAGCTTTGGGGTCCCCATGTTCCAGGGCTTGAGGGTCTTTGGTTTTTGGGGCTCGGGGGTCTCTGGGTTTCGGGGCTCGGGGGTCTCTGTGTTCCGGGGTTGGGGGTCTCTGGGTTTTGGGGCTCAGGGGTCTCTGGGTTCCAGGGCTTGGGGGTCTCTGGGTTTTGGGGCTCGGGGGTCTCTGGGTATCACAGCTTTGGGGTCCCCACATTCTGGGGCTCGGGGGTCTCTGGGTTTTGGGGCTCAGGGGTCTCTGGGTTTTGGGGCTCAGGGGTCTCCGGGTTTCACGGCTTTGGGGTCTCCCCATTTCAGGGCTTGGGGGTCCCCACATTCTGGGGCTCAGGGGTCTCTGGGTTTTGCAGTTTTGGGGTCCCCACGTTCCGGGGCTCAGGGGTCTCTGTGTTCCGGGACTCGGGGGGTCTCTGTGTTTCGCGTCTTGGGGTTCCCCGTGTTCCGTGGTTGGGGGGTCCCCAAGTTCTGGGGCTCGGGGGTCTCTGGGTTTTGGGGCTCAGGGGTCTCTGGGTTTCACAGCTTTGGGGTCCCCGTGTTCCAGGGTTGGGGGTCTCTGGGTTTTGAGGCTCAGGGGTCTCTGGGTTCCAGGGCTTGGGGGTCTCTGGGTTTTGGGGCTCGGGGGTCTCTGGGTTTCGTGGCTTTGGGGCCCCCATGTTCCGGGGCGTGGGGGTCTCTGGGTTTTGGGGCTCGGGGGTCTCTGGGTTTTGGGGCTCAGGGTCCCCATGTTCCAGGGCTCAGGGGTCCCCCTGTCTTGGGGCTTGGGGGTCTCTGGGTTTTGCAGCTTTGGGGTCCCCATGTTCCAGGGCTTGAGGGTCTTTGGTTTTTGGGGCTCGGGGGTCTCTGGGTTTCGGGGCTCGGGGGTCTCTGTGTTCCGGGGTTGGGGGTCTCTGGGTTTTGGGGCTCAGGGGTCTCTGGGTTCCAGGGCTTGGGGGTCTCTGGGTTTTGGGGCTCGGGGGTCTCTGGGTATCACAGCTTTGGGGTCCCCACATTCTGGGGCTCGGGGGTCTCTGGGTTTCGGGACTCGGGGGGGTCTCTGTGTTTTGCATCTTCGGGTACCCCATGTCCCGTGGTGCCATTTTTGGGGTGTGTGTCCCCCCCCCCCACCCCGGGCAGGCGATATTTCCGTCGGGTGGTGGTGGTCGCCCGTCCGCGTGGCGCGGGGCTGGAGCTGGCGGCTTTCCGGGAGGTTCCGCTGGAAGCCCTGGAGCTGCTGCTGGGGAGGGGGCGAGTGCGGACCCCCGGGTTGACGCGCGCCCGCCTGCACCTGGGGCTGGCGGCGTGGGGCATCTTCCTCTTCCTCAACCTGGGGCTGGGGCTGATGGCCGACCTCAAGGTGGGGGCCACCGGCCTCCTCCTGGGGCTGGGGGCCGTTGTCGCCTTCCGCGGAGCCAAGGTGGGGGGAATTGGGGGGTTGGGGGGGGTTACGGGGGGGTTTTGGGGGGTCACAGGGGGTTTTGGGGGGCAGAGGGGGGTTTTGGGGGAATCCAGGGGGGTTGGGGGGGTCACAGAGGGGTTTTGGGGGGGACCCAGGGGGTTTTGGGGGAGCAGAGGGGGGTTTTGGGGGGTCACAGGGGGGTTTTGGGGGGTTATGGGGGGTTTGGGGGGTCAGAAGGGGGGTTTTGGGGGGCAGAGGGGGGGTTTGGGGGGTCACAGGGGGTTTTGGGGGGTTATGGGGGTTTGGGGGGTCAGAAGGGGGGTTTTGGGGGGTTATGGGGGGGTTGGGGGGCAGAAGGGGGGGGTTGGGGGGTCACAGGGGGTTTTGGGGGGGCAGAGGGGGGTTTTGGGGGGGAATCCAGGGGGGTTGGGGGGACAGAGGGGGGTTTTGGGGGGGGCAGAGGGGGGTTTGGGGGGATCACAGGGGGTTTTGGGGGAGCAGATGGGGGTTTTGGGGGGTCACAGGGGGGGTTTGGGGGGTTATGGGGGGTTTGGGGGGTCAGAAGGGGGGTTTTGGGGGGCAGAGGGGGGTTTTGGGGGGTCAGAAGGGGGGTTTTGGGGGGTTATGGGGGGTTTGGGGGGTCAGAAGGGGGGTTTTGGAGGGTTATGGGGGGTTTGGGGGGGCAGAAGGGGGGGTTTGGGGGGTCACAGGGGGTTTTGGGGGGCAGAGGGGGGTTTTGGGGGGAATCCAGGGGGGTTGGGGGGGTCACAGAGGGGTTTTGGGGGGGACCCAGGGGGTTTTGGGGGAGCAGAGGGGGGTTTTGGGGGGTCACAGGGGGGTTTTGGGGGGTTATGGGGGGTTTGGGGGGTCAGAGGGGGGGTTTTGGGGGGCAGAGGGGGGGTTTGGGGGGTCACAGGGGGTTTTGGGGGGTTATGGGGGTTTGGGGGGTCAGAAGGGGGGTTTTGGGGGGTTATGGGGGGTTTGGGGGGGCAGAAGGGGGGGTTTGGGGGGTCACAGGGGGTTTTGGGGGGGCAGAGGGGGGTTTTGGGGGGAATCCAGGGGGGTTGGGGGGGTCACAGAGGGGTTTTGGGGGGGACCCAGGGGGTTTTGGGGGAGCAGAGGGGGGTTTTGGGGGGTCACAGGGGGGTTTTGGGGGGTTATGGGGGGTTTGGGGGGTCAGAAGGGGGGTTTTGGGGGGGCAGAGGGGGGTTTTGGGGGGAATCCAGGGGGGTTGGGGGGGTCACAGAGGGGTTTTGGGGGGGACCCAGGGGGTTTTGGGGGGGCAGAGGGGGGTTTTGGGGGGGAATCCAGGGGGGTTGGGGGGACAGAGGGGGGTTTTGGGTGGGACCCAGGGGGTTTTGGGGGATCACAGGGGGTTTTGGGGGGTCACAGGGGGTTTTGGGGGGAATCCAGGGGGTTTTGGGGGGGCAGAGGGGGGTTTTGGGGGGAGCCAGGGGGTTTTGGGGGGGCAGAGGGGGGGTTTGGGGGGGGTCACAGGGGGTTTTGGGGGGAGCAGAGAGGGGTTTTGGGGGGATCCAGGGGTTTTGGGGGGACCTGGGAGGTTTGGGGGGGGGCACGGATGTCAGGGGGGCGCATGTGAGGGCACGTGAGGGCACGTGAGGCTGGTGCAAGGGCGTGCGAGGGCACGTGGGTCCGTGTGAGCTGCACGTGAGTCCACGTGAGCCCACACGAGGCCGGTGCAAGGGTGTGCGAGGGCACGTGGGTCCGTGTGAGCTGCACGTGAATCCACGTGAGGCCACACGAGGCCGGTGCGAGGGTGTGTGAGGGCACGTGGGTCCGTGCAAGGCGCACGTGAGGCCAGTGCAAAGCTGTGCAAGGGCATGTGGGTCCGTGTGAGGTGCACGTGAGTCCACATGAGGCTGGTGCGAGGGTGTGCGAGACACGTGTGAGGGCACATGGGTCCATGTGAGTCCATGTGAGTCCACACGAGGCCGGTGCGAGGGCGTGTGAGGTCGTGCAAGGTGCGTGTGAGAGCACGTGGGTCCATGTGAGGTGCACAGGAGTCCACGTGAGGCCACACGAGGCCGGTGCAAGGGCGTGCGAGGGCACGTGGGTCCGTGCGAGGTGCACGTGAGTCCACGTGAGGCTGATGTGAGGGCGTGCAAGGCACGTGTGAGGACACATGGGTCCATGTGAGGTGCATGTGAGTCCACGTGAGGCCGGTGCGAGGGCGTGCGAGGGCACGTGGGTCCGTGCGAGGTGCACGTGAGTCCACGTGAGGCTGATGTGAGGGCGTGCAAGGCACGTGTGAGGACACATGGGTCCATGTGAGGTGCATGTGAGTCCACGTGAGGCCGATGCGAGGGCGTGCGAGGGCACGTGGGTCCGTGCGAGGTGCACGTGAGTCCACATGAGGCTGGTGTGAGGGTGTGCAAGGCACGTGTGAGGGCACATGGGTCCATGTGAGTCCATGTGAGTCCACACGAGGCCGGTGCGAGGGCGTGTGAGGTCGTGCAAGGTGCGTGTGAGAGCACGTGGGTCCATGTGAGGTGCACAGGAGTCCACGTGAGGCCACACGAGGCCGGTGCAAGGGCGTGCGAGGGCACGTGGGTCCGTGTGAGGTGCACGCGAGTCCACGCGCGGACGGCGCGAGGGCGTGCGAGGGCACACGGGTCCGTGCGAGGCTCGCACACGCGCGTGTTTCCGTGTCCCCCGCCGCAGGCGTTCGCCCGGCGGCGCGAGGCGGCGGCGCTGGAGCTGGCGCGCAGCCGGTACCGGCGCGGCACGGCGCAGCACGGGGAACTGGTGGCCGCCCTGACCCGGCGGGCGCAGGATGAGGCCACCAAGGAAGCGCTGCTGGCCCACACCTTCCTGCCCCGCTGCCACGGTGCGGGGGGGTCCTGGGGGGTCCCTGGGGGGTCCTGGGGGGTCCTTGGTGGGTTTGGAGGGGTCCTGGGGGGTCCCTGGGGGGTCCTGGGGGGTCCTGGGGGGTCCTTAGTGGGTTTGGAGGGGTCCTGGGGGGTCCCTGGGGGGTCCTGGGGCATCCTTGGTGGGTCCTGGGGGGTCCCTGGTGGGTTTGGGGGGTCCCAGGTGGGCGCTGGGGGGTCCTTGGTGGGTTTGGGGGGGTCCCAGTGGGTCCTGGGGGGTCCCTGGGGGGCCCTGGGGGGTCCCTGGTGGGTTTGGGGGGTCCCAGGTGGGTCCTGGGGGGTCCCTGGTGGGCGCTGGGGGGTCCTTGGTGGGTTTGGGGGGGTCCCAGTGGGTCCTGGGGGGTCCCAGGTGGGCGCTGGGGGGTCCCTGGTGGGTTTGGGGGGTCCCAGTGGGTCCGGGGGGGTCCCTGGTGGGTTTGGGGGGGGTCCCAGTGGGTCCTGGGGGGTCCCTGGGGGGTCCTGGGGGGTCCCTGGTGGGTTCGGGGGGTCCCAGGTGGGCGCTGGGGGGTCCCTGGGGGGTTTGGGGGGGTCCCAGTGGGTCCTGGGGGGTCCCTGGGGGGTCCCTGGGGGGTTCGGGGGGTCCCAGGTGGGCGCTGGGGGGTCCCTGGGGGGTTCGGGGGGTCCCAGTGGGTCCTGGGGGGTCCCTGGGGGGTCCCTGGTGGGTTCGGGGGGTCCCAGGTGGGCGCTGGGGGGTCCCTGGGGGGTTCGGGGGGTCCCAGGTGGGCGCTGGGGGGTCCCTGGGGGGTTCGGGGGGTCCCAGTGGGTCCTGGGGGGTCCCTGGGGGGCCCTGGGGGGTCCCTGGTGGGTTTGGGGGGGTCCCAGTGGGTCCTGGGGGGTCCCTGGGGGGTCCCTGGTGGGTTCGGGGGGTCCCAGGTGGGCGCTGGGGGGTCCCTGGGGGGTTCGGGGGGTCCCAGGTGGGCGCTGGGGGGTCCCTGGGGGGTTCGGGGGGTCCCAGTGGGTCCTGGGGGGTCCCTGGGGGCCCTGGGGGGTCCCTGGTGGGTTTGGGGGGGTCCAGTGGGTCCTGGGGGGTCCCTGGGGGGTCCCTGGTGGGTTCGGGGGGTCCCAGGTGGGCGCTGGGGGGTCCCTGGGGGGTTCGGGGGGTCCCAGGTGGGCGCTGGGGGGTCCCTGGGGGGTTCGGGGGGTCCCAGTGGGTCCTGGGGGGTCCCTGGGGGGCCCTGGGGGGTCCCTGGTGGGTTTGGGGGGGTCCCAGTGGGTCCTGGGGGGTCCCTGGGGGGTCCCTGGTGGGTTCGGGGGGTCCCAGTGGGTCCTGGGGGGTCCCGGGGGGGTCCCTGGTGGGTTCGGGGGGTCCCAGGTGGGCGCTGGGGGGTCCCTGGTAGGTTTGGGGGGGTCCCAGTGGGTTTGGGGGGTCCCTGGGGGGTCCCTGGGGGGTTCGGGGGGTCCCAGGTGGGCGCTGGGGGGTCCCTGGGGGGTTCGGGGGGTCCCAGTGGGTCCTGGGGGGTCCCTGGGGGGTCCCTGGGGGGTTCGGGGGGTCCCAGTGGGTGCTGGGGGGTCCCTGGGGGGCCCTGGGGGGACCCTGGTGGGTTCGGGGGGTCCCAGTGGGTGCTGGGGGGTCCCTGGGGGGTTTGGGGGGTCCCAGTGGGTCCTGGGGGGTCCCTGGGGGGTCCCTGGTGGGTTCGGGGGGTCCCAGGTGGGCGCTGGGGGGTCCCTGGTGGGTTCGGGGGGTCCCAGTGGGTCCGGGGGGGTCCCTGGGGCGTTCGGGGGGTCCCAGTGGGTCCTGGGGGGTCCCTGGGGGGTTCGGGGGGTCCCAGTGGGTCCGGGGGGGTCCTTGGTGGGTGCTGGGGGGTCCCTGGTGGGTTTGGGGGGGTCCCAGTGGGTCCGGGGGGGTCCCTGGGGGGTTCGGGGGGTCCCAGTGGGTCCTGGGGGGTCCCTGGGGGGTCCCTGGGGGGTTCGGGGGGTCCCAGGTGGGCGCTGGGGGGTCCCTGGGGGGTTCGGGGGGTCCCAGTGGGTCCTGGGGGGTCCCTGGGGGGTCCCTGGTGGGTTCGGGGGGTCCCAGGTGGGCGCTGGGGGGTCCCTGGGGGGTTCGGGGGGTCCCAGTGGGTCCTGGGGGGTCCCTGGGGGGTCCCTGGGGGGTTCGGGGGGTCCCAGGTGGGCGCTGGGGGGTCCCTGGGGGGTTCGGGGGGTCCCAGTGGGTCCTGGGGGGTCCTGGGGGGTCCCTTGGGGGTTCGGGGGGTCCCAGGTGGGTGCTGGGGGGTCCTTGGGGGGTTCGGGGGGTCCCAGTGGGTCCTGGGGGGTCCCGGGGGGGTCCCTGGGGGGTTCGGGGGGTCCCAGTGGGTGCTGGGGGATCCCTGGGGGGTTTGGGGGGCTCCCTGGTGGGTTCGGGGGGTCCTAGGTGGGTCCTGGGGGGTCCCTGGTGGGTTTGGGGGGGTCCCAGTGGGTCCTGGGGGGTCCCTGGTGGGTTTGGGGGGGTCCCAGTGGGTCCTGGGGGGTCCCTGGGGGGTTCGGGTGGTCCCAGGTGGGCGCTGGGGGGTCCCTGGGGGGTTCGGGGGGTCCCAGGTGGGCGCTGGGGGGTCCCTGGGGGGTTCGGGGGGTCCCAGTGGGTCCTGGGGGGTCCCGGGGGGGTCCCAGGTGGGCGCTGGGGGGTCCCTGGGGGGTTCGGGGGGTCCCAGTGGGTCCTGGGGGGTCCTGGGGGGTCCCTGGGGGGTTTGGGGGGTCCCAGGTGGGCGCTGGGGGGTCCCTGGTGGGTTTGGGGGGGTCCCAGTGGGTCCTGGTGGGTTCGGGGGGTCCCAGGTGGGCGCTGGGGGGTCCCTGGGGGGTTCGGGGGGTCCCAGGTGGGCGCTGGGGGGTCCCTGGTGGGTTTGGGGGGGTCCCAGTGGGTCCTGGGGGGTCCCGGGGGGGTCCCTGGTGGGTTCGGGGGGTCCCAGGTGGGTCCTGGGGGGTCCCTGGTGGGTTTGGGGGGGTCCCAGTGGGTCCTGGGGGGTCCCTGGGGGGTCCCTGGTGGGTTCGGGGGGTCCCAGTGGGTCCTGGGGGGTCCCTGGTGGGTTTGGGGGGGTCCCAGTGGGTCCTGGGGGGTCCCTGGGGGGTCCCTGGGGGGTTCGGGGGGTCCCAGTGGGTCCTGGGGGGTCCCTGGTGGGTTTGGGGGGGGTCCCAGTGGGTCCTGGGGGGTCCCTGGGGGGTCCCTGGGGGGTTCGGGGGGTCCCAGTGGGTCCTGGGGGGTCCCTGGGGGGTCCCTGGTGGGTTCGGGGGGTCCCAGGTGGGCGCCGGGGGGGTCCCTGGGGGGTTCGGGGGGTCCCAGGTGGGCGCTGGGGGGTCCCTGGGGGGTTCGGGGGGTCCCAGGTGGGCGCTGGGGGGTCCCTGGTGGGTTCGGGGGGTCCCAGTGGGTCCTGGGGGGTCCCTGGGGGGTCCCTGGTGGGTTCGGGGGGTCCCAGTGGGTCCTGGGGGGTCCCTGGTGGGTTTGGGGGGGTCCCAGTGGGTCCTGGGGGGTCCCGGGGGGGTCCCTGGTGGGTTCGGGGGGTCCCAGGTGGGCGCCGGGGGGGTCCCTGGGGGGTTCGGGGGGTCCCAGGTGGGCGCTGGGGGGTCCCTGGGGGGTTCGGGGGGTCCCAGTGGGTCCTGGGGGGTCCCAGGTGGGCGCTGGGGGGTCCTGGGGGGTTCGGGGGGTCCCAGTGGGTCCTGGGGGGTCCCGGGGGGGTCCCTGGGGGGCCCTGGGGGGTCCCTGGGGGGTTCGGGGGGTCCCAGTGGGTTTGGGGGGTCCCAGTGGGTGCTGGGGGATCCCTGGGGGGTTTGGGGGGCTCCCTGGTGGGTTCGGGGGGTCCCAGGTGGGTCCTGGGGGGTCCCAGTGGGTCCTGGGGGGTCCTGGGGGGTCCTTGGTGGGTGCTGGGGGGTCCCTGGTGGGTTCGGGGGGTCCTTGGTGGGTGCTGGGGGGTCCCTGGTGGGTTTGGGGGGTCCCAGGTGGGCGCTGGGGGGTCCTTGGTGGGTTTGGGGGGGTCCCAGTGGGTCCTGGGGGGTCCCTGGTGGGTTTGGGGGGGTCCCAGTGGGTGCTGGGGGGTCCCTGGGGGGTCCCTGGTGGGTTTGGGGGGGTCCCAGTGGGTCCTGGGGGGTCCCTGGGGGGTCCCTGGTGGGTTCGGGGGGTCCCAGGTGGGCGCTGGGGGGTCCCTGGGGGGTTCGGGGGGTCCCAGTGGGTCCTGGGGGGTCCCTGGGGGGTCCCTGGGGGGTTCGGGGGGTCCCAGTGGGTCCTGGGGGGTCCCTGGGGGGTCCCTGGGGGGTTCGGGGGGTCCCAGTGGGTCCTGGGGGGTCCCTGGGGGGTCCCTGGTGGGTTCGGGGGGTCCCAGGTGGGCGCTGGGGGGTCCCTGGTGGGTTTGGGGGGGTCCCAGTGGGTCCTGGGGGGTCCCTGGGGGGTCCCTGGGGGGTTCGGGGGGTCCCAGTGGGTCCTGGGGGGTCCCTGGGGGGTCCCTGGTGGGTTGGGGGGGTCCCAGGTGGGCGCTGGGGGGTCCCAGTTGGGTCCTGGGGGGTCCTTGGTGGGTGCTGGGGGGTCCCTGGTGGGTTTGGGGGGGTCCCAGTGGGTCCTGGGGGGTCCCAGGTGGGCGCTGGGGGGTCCTGGGGGGTTCGGGGGGTCCCAGGTGGGCGCTGGGGGGTCCCTGGTGGGTTTGGGGGGGTCCCAGTGGGTCCTGGGGGGTCCCTGGGGGGTCCCTGGGGGGTTCGGGGGGTCCCAGTGGGTCCTGGGGGGTCCCTGGGGGGTCCCTGGTGGGTTCGGGGGGTCCCAGGTGGGCGCTGGGGGGTCCCTGGTGGGTTTGGGGGGGTCCCAGTGGGTCCTGGGGGGTTCGGGGGGGCGCTGGGGGGTCCCTGGGGGGTTCGGGGGGTCCCAGTGGGTTTGGGGGGTCCCGGGGCTGCCAGGTGGGCCGTGGGCTCCCCGGGGGGGCCGGCAGGGTGCGGGGCGCCCCCCGACGCCCGCGGTGCCCCCCAGGCGCGCAGGCGGAGGCCCGGCTGCAGGCGGAGGTGGAGGCCTGGCTGCGGCGCCGCTTGGGGCTGCCCTTGGCCTTCCCGGCGCGGCGAGCCCTGCGCCGCCTGCGGGGGCTGGGGGGCGCCGGGACCCCCGACCCCGGCGGACGACGAGCAGCGGGGGGGCAATAAAGAGAGGGGGGCCCTGGCCCGGACCCCTGACCCCTGACCCTGGCATCCACGGGGACACGGGGTGAGGCCCGACCCCTGACCTTGACCCCCGACCCTACTACCCGTGGGGGGACGGGGCGACCCCTGACCCCATTACCCACGGGGAGACGGGGCGACCCCCGACCCCTGACCCCATTACCCACGGGGAGATGGGGTGACCCCCGACCCCTGACCCTATTACCCACGGGGACACGGGGTGACCCCTGACCCCTGACCCTATTACCCGTGGGGACACGGGGTGACCCCCGACCCCTGACCCTATTATTACCCGTGGGGACACAGGGTGACCCCTGACCCCTGACCCTATTACCCGTGGGGACACGGGGTGACCCCCGACCCCTGACCCTATTACCCACGGGGAGACAGGGTGACCCCCGACCCCTGACCCTATTATTACCCGTGGGGACACAGGGTGACCCCTGACCCCTGACCCTATTACCCGTGGGGACACGGGGTGACCCCCGACCCCTGACCCTATTACCCACGGGGAGACAGGGTGACCCCCGACCCCTGACCCCCCTACCCACAGGAACTCGGGGCGACCCCTGACCCTATTACCCGTGGGGACACGGGGTGACCCCCAACCCCTGACCCCCCTACCCACAGGAACTCGGGGCGACCCCTGACCCTATTACCCACGGGGACACGGGGTGACCCCTGACCCCTGACCCTGACATCCACGGGGACACGGGGTGAGGCCCGACCCCTGACCTTGACCCCCGACCCTACTACCCGTGGGGGGACGGGGCGACCCCTGACCCCATTACCCACGGGGAGACGGGGTGACCCCTGACCCCTGACCCTATTATTACCCATGGGGACACAGGGTGACCCCTGACCCCTGACCCTATTACCCGTGGGGACACGGGGTGACCCCCGACCCCTGACCCCCCTACCCACAGGAACTCGGGGTGACCCCTGACCCTATTACCCACGGGGAGACGGGGTGACCCCTGACCCCTGACCCTATTACCTACGGGGACACGGGGTGACCCCTGACCCCTGACCCTGACATCCACGGGGACACGGGGTGAGCCCCGACCCCTGACCTTGACCCCCGACCCTACTACCCGTGGGGGGACGGGGCGACCCCTGACCCCTGACCCCATTACCCACGGGGAGACGGGGCGACCCCCGACCCCTGACCCTATTACCCACGGGGAGACAGGGTGACCCCTGACCCCTGACCCTATTACCCACGGGGACACGGGGTGACCCCTGACCCCTGACCCTATTACCCGTGGGGACACGGGGTGACCCCCGACCCCTGACCCTATTACCCACGGGGAGACAGGGTGACCCCTGACCCCTGACCCCATTACCCTTGGGGAGATGGGGTGACCCCCGACCCCTGACCCTATTACCCACGGGGACACGGGGTGACCCCTGACCCCTGACCCTATTATTACACGTGGGGACACAGGGTGACCCCTGACCCCTGACCCTATTACCCGTGGGGACACGGGGTGACCCCCGACCCCTGACCCCCCTACCCACAGGAACTCGGGGCGACCCCTGACCCTATTACCCACGGGGACACGGGGTGACCCCTGACCCCTGACCCTATTACCCACGGGGAGACAGGGTGACCCCTGACCCCTGACCCTATTACCCACGGGGACACGGGGTGACCCCTGACCCCTGACCCTATTATTACCCGTGGGGACACGGGGTGACCCCCGACCCCGGACCCCCCTACCCACAGGAACTCGGGGTGACCCCTGACCCTATTACCCATGGGGACACGGGGTGACCCCTGACCCCAAACCTGACCCCTGACCCTATTAGCCATGGGGACACAGGGTGACCCCGGACCCCTGACCTTGACCCCCTGACCCTATTACCCATGGGGACACGGGGTGACCCCTGACCCCTGACCCTGACATCCACGGGGACACGGGGTGAGCCCCGACCCCTGACCTTGACCCCCGACCCTACTACCCGTGGGGGGACAGGGCGACCCCTGACCCCTGACCCCCGACCCTATTACCCACAGGGGGAAGGGGTGAGCCCTGACCCCTGACCTTGACCCCCGACCCTACTACCCGTGGGGGGACAGGGTGACCCCTGACCCCCTGACCCTATTACCCGTGGGGACACGGGGTGACCCCCGACCCCTGACCCCCCTACCCACAGGAACTCGGGGCGACCCCTGACCCTATTACCCATGGGGACACGGGGTGACCCCTGACCCCAAACCTGACCCCTGACCCTATTAGCCATGGGGACACAGGGTGACCCCGGACCCCAGACCTTGACCCCCTGACCCTATTACCCATGGGGACACGGGGTGACCCCTGACCCCTGACCCTGACATCCACGGGGACACGGGGTGAGCCCCGACCCCTGACCTTGACCCCCGACCCTACTACCCGTGGGGGGACAGGGCGACCCCTGACCCCTGACCCCCGACCCTATTACCCACAGGGGGAAGGGGTGAGCCCTGACCCCTGACCTTGACCCCCGACCCTACTACCCGTGGGGGGACAGGGTGACCCCTGACCCCCTGACCCTATTACCCGTGGGGACACGGGGTGACCCCCGACCCCTGACCCCCCTACCCACAGGAACTCGGGGCGACCCCTGACCCTATTACCCATGGGGACACGGGGTGACCCCTGACCCCAAACCTGACCCCTGACCCTATTACCCATGGGGACACAGGGTGAGCCCTGACCCCAACGCTGACCCCTGACCCTATTACCCACAGGGGGACGGGGTGACCCCCGACCCCTGACCTTGACCCCCAACCCTATTACCCGTGGGGGGACAGGGTGACCCCTGACCCCAAACCTGACCCCTGACCCTATTACCCATGGGGACACGGGGTGAGCCCCGACCCCTGACCTTGACCCCCGACCCTACTACCCGTGGGGGGACGGGGCGACCCCTGACCCCTGACCCCCGACCCTATTACCCACAGGGGGAAGGGGTGAGCCCTGACCCCTGACCTTGACCCCCGACCCTACTACCCGTGGGGGGACAGGGTGACCCCTGACCCCCCTACCCACAGGAACTTGGGGCGACCCCTGACCCTATTGCCCATAGGGACACGGGGTGACCCCTGACCCCTGACCTTGGCCCCTGACCCTATTACCCATGGGGACACAGGGTGACCCCTGACCCCGACCCCCTGACCCTATTACCCATGGGGACACAGGGTGACCCCTGACCCCGACCCCCTGACCCTATTACCCATGGGGACACGGGGTGACCCCTGACCCCCTGACCCTATTACCCACGGGGACACAGGGTGACCCCTGACCCCAACCCTGACCCCTGACCCCATTACCCACAGGAACGCAGGGTGACCCTTTACCCCTGACCCAATCCCCGTTATCCATGTGGACACGGGGTGACCCCCGACCCCTGACCTTGACCCCCTGACCCTATTATCCACGGGGGGACCCCTGACCCTGACATCCGTGGGGACACAGGGTGACCCCTGACCCCAACGCTGACCCCTGACCCCATTACCCACAGGGACACGGGGTGACCCCTGACCCCTGACCCCGACCCCATTACCCACAATGCCTCAAGCATCCGGCTTTTATTCCTCCAAGCGGAGGCGGGGACAAGCTGATGACATCACGCACGCCCCGTGATGTCACACCCGCCCCCTGACGTCACACCCCAACCCCCCCCCCCCCGGCACCGCGCAGCTGCACGGCGCTGACATCACAGCCGCGGCAGGATGACATCACAACCGTGGCAGCAGGGTGACATCACGGCCACGGCATGGTGATGTCAAGCTGAAGCCACGCCCCCAGGATGACATCACAGCCAAGCGGTGACATCACGGCCTGGCGGCTGGGAGGGGCTGGGGTCGCTGTGATGTCATGCCCGTGCTGTGACGATGTCACCTGGGGGCGGGGGAGGGCATCGGTGATGCCGTGGGTGATGTCATCGGCCGTGCTGGTGCCGTGGGTGACACCACTGATGATATCGCTGGCGGCGCTGGTGGCGCTGGTGATGCCGTTGATGATGTCATCGGCCATGTTGATCCCGGTGATGGTGCTGGCGGCCCTGCTGGTGCCGTTGGTGATGTCATCGGCCACGCTGGTCTTGTCGATGATGTCATTGGCCACATTGACGCTGCGGGTGATGCCCTTGGCCACGCTGGCCTTGTTGTGTCATTGGCCGCGTTGATGCCATTGGCCACGTTGATACCATCGGTGATGTCATTGGCCACGCTGGTCTTGTCGATGACGTCATTGGCCACGTTGATGCCATCGGTGATGTCATTGGCCACGCTGGTCTTGTTGATGACGTCATTGGCCACGCTGGTCTTGTCGATGACGTCATTGGCCACGTT
>NW_027212421.1:442500-452500 GCF_947461875.1 Haliaeetus albicilla | reverse complement strand
TAGAGGAGACAGCGACCCGCCGAGACGGGCGTGACCCCGGGACCAAGGCCCTCTGCCAGGGCGGCTCGCTCTGCAGCAGGCGGGGGAGCGGCACGAAAAGCCGACGCATCAGAGACGGCAGCGGCGGAGGGGGACGCCCCCCTGCCGCCCGCGGCACGCCTCGGGGGCCCACCCGGGCAGGTGCAGCCCACACTCGCCTTCTTTCCCCGTTTCCTTGGCTCAGCCGCCCCACCGCCCAGCGCTGCTCGCGGCCGGCACCTGCGGGTACCCGGACCGAGGCCAGCACCGGCGCCTCGCGTGTTTCAGGACACCTGAGGGCTCGCGGGGCCACGCGGCCGTCACACAGCCCGATTCAGTAAAGAAGCCCGAGGAACCCCGCTGAGCAGGGGAGGACGACACTGCCGCCATCGCAGCCCCCTTCGCTCGGAGGGGTGGAGGACAACACTTCGCATGCAACGGGAAGCGAATTGGAAAGGAGACCACCCTGCCTGAACACCGGACACTGCCGTGACTCCCTATTACGGGGAGCACAGAAGAGCCGGCCCGCCGAGGGCCCTCTCCGACGCGACCCGAACGGCCTCATCGATCAGTGAGGAAAGGGAAAAGGGGAAGGAGCGGAGGCCCCACGGCCACGAGTCCTGGGACAGCGACGGCCACTCACACCCGTCGCCACCCGGGGGCGGACGGCAGGTGCGGAGGCTCTGCGTGCGAGTGAGAGGGCAACGTCTGCGGAGAGGTGCAACGCCGGCCTGAACACCGGCAGAGCCGGCCCGCCGGGAAGCCCCTCCGACGCGCCCTAAACGCCTCATCGATCAGTAAGGGAAGGGAAAGAAGGAAGGAGCGGAGGCCCCACGGCCACGGGTCCTGGGACAGCGACGGCCACTCGCACCCGTCACCACCCGTGGGTGGATGGCAGGTGCGGGGGCTCTGCGTGCGAGTGAGGGCAACGCCTGCGAGAGGTGCTCCAACGGCCTGAACACCGGCAGAGCCGGCCCGCCGTGGAGGCTCTCCGACGCACCCGAGGACGCCTCAGCGGGCGCTGCCTGTGGGTCTGGATCAGTCAAATCGGGGAGGGGCGGGTGCCACGGGCCACCCGGCTCCAGACAGCGATTCCCTTGAGGGAGGTCAACGGAACTGGGGGAAGGCCACGGCAGGCTCAACTCCCCCAGCTCTTCCAGCGTTCGAGTGCCGGCAACCACCACCGGCTGCCGGTCTTTGCCCGCCCCACAGGCAACCGCTTGCCATCGCGGGGGGGGTTGGAAAAAGGAAACGCGCCTGGACCCATGCCACACACGGGTGTTCGGGGCCGGGGAATGCCACAGAAGCTAGACAACCCCAGCCGCCTGCGTTCGGCTTAGCCAGCCACCAGGTACGGCCGCAATTTTCTTCCCGCTTTGCGGGCTCCAGCTTATGGCCAGAGAAAACGCGAAGAGGTGCCGCCACCTCTAACCCGGTACAGCGCTGCAGACCTTTCCACCGAGCCCTCCTGCAACCAGGCAAGCCGGGGCAGGCCGGACACCACAGGCCGCCCACTCATGGCTCATGCCGGCAAAAACAGGACGAGGCGCTGCGGCCTCTCGCCTGTGCCATCATCGGGCCCTCGGGGGCTGGGGGAAGCTGCGGCACATGCACGAGAACCCCCCAGCCGTCTGCATCCGGCTGCCGGCCACGGGACCGGCTGCCGCTTGCGCTCTGCCCAATACGTGCATGGGCTCTGGCTTAAGACCAGAGAAAACGCGATGAGGTGCCGCCACCTCTAACCCGGTACAGCACTGCAGACCTTTCCACCGAGCCCTCCTGCAACCAGGCAAGCCGGGGCAGGCCGGACACCACAGGCCGCCCACTCATGGCTCATGCCGGCAAAAACAGGACGAGGCGCTGCGGCCTCTCGCCTGTGCCATCATCGGGCCCTCGGGGGCTGGGGGAAGCTGCGGCACGCACGAGACCCCCCAGCCGTCTGCATCCAGCTGCCGCTCTGCGCGCTCCAGCTTAAGGCCAGAGAAAAAAGGACGAGGTGCCGCCACCTCGCCCGCCCATCACCAGGCCCTCAGGAGCCGGCGGCGGCCGCGGCGGGCTGGACGCTCACGGGCAGCTGCCCTCGCATATCCCAGCGCTCACCTTTGCCATCATCGGGCCCTCCGGGGCCGGGGGAAAGCCGAGGCAGGCTCGACTCCGCCCGGTCTTCCAGCGTTCGAGTGCCGGTGGCCACCACCGGCCACCGGGCTTTGCCCTGCGGAATCCACCTTTGCACCTCTCGCACCACTCGGTCAACAGCCACCGCAGCCTGCCAGACCCTCGCAGGCACCCGGCTGGCTTACTCGAAAAACACCGGGAGACAAACAGGCCGAACGGAGAAACAACGAGCCGAACCACCAGGGAAACCACCACCACAACGGCCGCCCAGCGCCCCACTTCGCCGGCTGAGCCGTAGGCCTTGCAGCCGCTCACTAGCGCTGCTCCGTGCACCAGTCACCACCAGCTCCTATAGTACGGAGGATCACGTCCCCGCCCCCGGCCGGCTCCAAGAGTGCGGTCCCTGCCCACCGGGGAGACCTGCCAATGAGACCGACTTTTACGATGACGTAACTGGAGGCAGCGAAAAACAGCGACCCCTTCGCCAGCTCCGAGAAAGTGGTGGGGCTATCAGGTCTACCTCACAGCCCCCGAAATGCGACTAAGTCCCGCCGGAGCCGGGTAGACCTGACAGCCCTTTTCACCGGCCGCTCCGGCGGCGACACCCCGCGTCCTCCGGGCGCCGCCGGCGGCCGCGCCGGCCTCCGGAGCCGGGTAGACCTGGCGGCCGGCCGCGGAGCCGGGTAGACCTGGCGGCCGGCCGCGGAGCCGGGTAGACCTGGCGGCCCTTTTCACCGGCCGCTCCGGCGGCGACACCCCGCGTCCTCCGGGCGCCGCCGGCGGCCGCGCCGGCCTCCGGAGCCGGGTAGACCTGGCGGCCGGCCGCGGAGCCGGGTAGACCTGGCGGCCCTTTTCACCGGCCGCTCCGGCGGCGACACCCCGCGTCCTCCGGGCGCCGCCGGCGGCCGCGCCGGCCTCCGGAGCCGGGTAGACCTGGCGGCCGGCCGCGGAGCCGGGTAGACCTGGCGGCCCTTTTCACCGGCCGCTCCGGCGGCGACACCCCGCGTCCTCCGGGTGCCGCCGGCGGCCGCGCCGGCCTCCGGAGCCGGGTAGACCTGGCGGCCGGCCGCGGAGCCGGGTAGACCTGGCGGCCCTTTTCACCGGCCGCTCCGGCGGCGACACCCCGCGTCCTCCGGGCGCCGCCGGCGGCCGCGCCGGCCTCCGGAGCCGGGTAGACCTGGCGGCCGGCCGCGGAGCCGGGTAGACCTGGCGGCCCTTTTCACCGGCCGCTCCGGCGGCGACACCCCGCGTCCTCCGGGCGCCGCCGGCGGCCGCGCCGGCCTCCGGAGCCGGGTAGACCTGGCGGCCCTTTTCACCGGCCGCTCCGGCGGCGACACCCCGCGTCCTCCGGGCGCCGCCGGCGGCCGCGCCGGCCTCCGGAGCCGGGTAGACCTGGCGGCCGGCCGCGGAGCCGGGTAGACCTGGCGGCCCTTTTCACCGGCCGCTCCGGCGGCGACACCCCGCGTCCTCCGGGCGCCGCCGGCGGCCGCGCCGGCCTCCGGAGCCGGGTAGACCTGGCGGCCGGCCGCGGAGCCGGGTAGACCTGGCGGCCGGCCGCGGAGCCGGGTAGACCTGGCGGCCCTTTTCACCGGCCGCTCCGGCGGCGACACCCCGCGTCCTCCGGGCGCCGCCGGCGGCCGCGCCGGCCTCCGGAGCCGGGTAGACCTGGCGGCCGGCCGCGGAGCCGGGTAGACCTGGCGGCCCTTTTCACCGGCCGCTCCGGCGGCGACACCCCGCGTCCTCCGGGCGCCGCCGGCGGCCGCGCCGGCCTCCGGAGCCGGGTAGACCTGGCGGCCGTTCGGTGCTCCTGGGGGGGGGGGGGGGGGAGGCAGGTGCGCCTGATTTTGTTTCGTTTTTTCCGTGTGTTTTTTTTTTTTTCTTTTTCTTTTGAGATTTGAGCTAAATCTGATAAAAGGGCCACCCCGTCCCGGTTTCTCCTGGACGGCATTTCTTTCCCCCTCCCCTTCCCACGTTTGAACCACTTCTATAACAAGGGAGCATGTTTAAACGTCCTGTCTGATGCAAGAGTTATTTCACCTTTATTGATTTCGGTAGGAAATACCAACACAATATTAACAAAAAACAGTTTTTCAAAGAATTTTTGTTTTCTGACCCCCTCCTTCCACCCTCGTCGTTCTCATGCACGTGCACGCACCTACTCCGACCCGGTGGCTGCCAGGCACTTGCCAGCTTCACCACACCAGCCAGCCCCCCCGCTCCGCCGACGCCGCCCCCTCCCTCCCCCCCATTCTCTCGGCGGGGGACCGGGCAGAGGCGGCAGCCCCCGGCACAAACTGCCCAGCTCCCCGGCGCGAGTTCGCTGTTCACTGGGTGCCTTCAGGACTGGTCGCCCCTTGCCAGGTTCAGGTTCGGGTCCACGGCGCTGCTGGGCGCTCGCCGACTTTTGGTTTTGTTTTTTGCGGTCTTGGAGGTTTTTTTTGGGGGTGGGGTGTTGTTTTTAATTCCCCCCCCCCGCCTTTTTTTTTTTTTTTTTTTTTGGCGTTTTACTTTTTTTGAATAAAATAAATACTTTAAAATACATGTCTGCGATCCTGCAGGCACCGCCACCTCCCCCCCCCCCCCCCCCCCCCCCCCGCGACACACGCGCGCTCAGAGGCGCGCGCACACACATACAGAGAGCGACGCAGGCACACACAGATACAGGCACCCCTGCACGGCTGTGCTCCCCCTCCCTCCCCGCGCTGCAGTCCCGGACCTGCAGGCCAGTAGGTGCAGCCCCCCCCCCCCCGCCGCCCCCGGCCCCCCGGCCCCCACCCGATCGCAGACTCTCCGGCGCCCCGGAGACGGGGGGGGTGGGGGGATTGGGGGGCGGGTGTCTGGGTGGGGCGGTCTGCAGCCCGGCAACGGGGCCCCCGGCAACTGTGTTTTTTCCCGCCACGGCTAACGGTCTGCTGCTCAGTCGTGGCGGCAGCAGCGGAGGGGAAAGGAGGCTAGCAAAGAGGGGGGCGAGAGCGGCTGGCGAGCAAGGCGGGGAGCCTGGCGCAGAGGTAGGCTGGCGAGGGGGGATGGTGTGTCTTTTCGGAGAAGACTTCTGTTTGGATCGGTTGGAGTTGTTTTTTTTTTTTTTTTTTACTTCTGTCCCCCGTCCCTGTCCGTCCGTCCCGTCCCGTCCCGTCCCCCCCCCCCCAGTCGTTTAGTTTTCCACCCGCGGAGGGGGCGGGCAGGAGTGCAGCAGGGCGAGTGCGTGGCTGACTGAGAAAGAAAGGCGGGAGCGGGGCCACGGGTGCGGCAGGATAGGGTACTCGGCAGCTGGGGTTTAGAGACGGCACGGCACCGGGTGGCTTCCCTCTCCCGCCCGGGCACGGAGCCGGCAGGGACGCCGCAGGGTCCTAAAGTCTCCCGCCGTCCATGCCCGGAGCGGCAAACCTGCTGGCGGGAGGGCGGGAGCGGGGCCACGGGTGCGGCAGGATAGGGTACTCGGCAGCTGGGGTCTAGAGACGGCACGGCACCGGGGGCTCCCCTCTGCCGCCCGGGCACGGAGCCGGCAGGGACGCCGCAGGGTCCTAAAGTCTCCCGCCTTCCATCCCCGGGGCGGCAAGCCTGGTGGCGGAAGGGGGGAGCAGGGCCAGCCAGGCTCGGCGCGAACTGCGTGGCGCGGGGCGGGGGGGGGGGGTGTCGGCCCGGGGGCCTGTTTCGGAGGCGGGGGGGGGTGCGCGCGCGCACGCGTTTGAGCGCACGACTGTGAGCGGGGCAGCGGGTGGAGGGTTTGGGCTGAGGGGGCCGGTTGCGGGGGGGGTCCGGGGGGGTGCGCGCATGTGTGTAGGCACGTGCGAGTGGGTGGGGTGGCGGGCGGGAGGTTTGGGGCGGGGACTCGTTTGGGGGGGGGGGGGCAGTGCGTGCGTGCGCGTGCACGCGTGAGCGCACGTGTGTGAGCGAGGCGGCGGGCGGGTGGTTCGGACCGGGCGGTGGGGGGGGGGGGGGGGGGGCCTGTTCGGGAGCGCGCGAGCGCACGTGGGTGAGTGCGGCAGCGGGCGGAAGGTTCGGCCGGCGGCCCTGTTTGGGGGAGGGGGGGGGGGGGCGCGCGCGCGCGCGTCTAAGGGCGGGTGAGCGGCTGCAGCAGCAGGCGGTGGGCGTTTGGGCCGGGGGCCTGTTTTGGCGGGGTGCGGGCGCGCACGCAGATGGAAATGAGAAAGGTTTGTAACGGTGTGGCTAACGCCGCTTTCTCTGTTACAGCCCGGGTGGTCGGCCGCTTCGACGTCCGGCCTGCGCCCGTGCCTGCCTACGGGCGGTGCGCTCGGCTCCCGGTCGGACCCGTCCCTGGGAAAGCAGCAGCCGCGTGCCTCGGCCTGGGCAGAGACCTGGGCCTCCAGGGCCCCAGCCAGGGCTGCCGGAGAGGCGCGCCGCGCTTCTAACAGAGGGGCGTCAGCGGCTCCGTCGCCGGCGGGATGCGTTCGAGCGGTGAGGACGGTCCCAGCGGCCTTAGGTGGTGGTGGGGGGGCCCGCTCCTTCAGCGACGGGAGCGGGGGGAAACGGCCCCGGGGTGGGCCGGTCAGCCGGCACGGCGGCCACGCGAGCTCATCGTCTCCGAGGACGCTCGGCTAAGTCGGCCTTGGCCGCAGGGACCGCGTGTCAGGCAGCCGACTGACTTTCTGCAGAGGCCTGCGAGACCGCCGTCCCTCGGAGGCCGGCCGTGTCCTTGGAGAGGCTATCTCGGGATGGGGGCCCGTCCGGAGAAAACGCGGCGGGGTAGGGGGAAGGTGTGGGCAAAGGGAGCGTCCGGCTGATGGCTGACGGGCTGTGCTTTTCTCCCCTCCGGCCAGGTCTCGAGGAGACGGGGAAGGGGCTCTCCTCCCCCGCCCTCGGCCGAAAGCAGCTTTGCGCGACCCCGGTGCCAGGGAGGCCGGACCCCCGCGGAGGTAGCCCAGTGATGAGCCGCCGCCGCCGCCGCCGCCGCCGCCGCCGCCGCCTCCGAGCCGGGAGGGACCCGATCAGGTACCGGGCACGACCGACGGGCGGGGAACGTGCGAGGGCCGCGCGACCCCTCGGCCGCCCGTCACGGCAGAGCCGGACTAACCGGGACGAACCGGCTTTTGCTCGAATGTCGGTGGATCGAGAAGAGGCCCTGCCCGGGAGCGACAGGGTGCAGGGCCACCACCCGCCAGGCTCTGCAGCCGCCCGCCCTCCTTCGGCGGGCGGGCCGGCCGGGCTCGCCACGGCAGACGGGACGGGACGGGACGGGACGGGACGGGGGCCGCCGCCACCTCTGCCCGGTCCGCGGCCCCTGACGGCGAGACAAAGAATTAAAAAAAGGCAAGGGGGGGTGGGGGTTGGGGGGTGGGGGGTGGGGGGGGGGGGCTGGGGAGGAAAGACCGAGAAAATAAATAGATAAGGAAATGGTAATACAAAAGGCACGGGGTGCGGGCGTTGCGCTTCCTAACACAGAACTCGTCTGGGACAGGGGCGGGTGGGCGGTCTGCAGGGAGGCCGGCGGGGCAGGGCCGGCTTAGGACAGAGATTAAGCTGTCGCTCCCCGCCAATTGTTGAGAGAACCTAACGTGCGCCGGCCCTACGGTTGAGGAACGTAGGGAAGGATTAACGAACCACGGGTGACTCAGGCGTGAATTAATAGTTTTCGACAGGGCGATACGGGCCGACTTCTGCCGGAATGAATTAACGTCCGCCGGGTCGAGCTCACGTTCGTAACGAACGACTCGGTCGAGAACGAGCGCCAGGCGAGGAACGGGAGCCGGCCTAGGGAAGGCGCGCGCGCGTCATCCTCGGTAATTGCTTAACAAGTAAGCATCGCTCGATCGCAAAGGGCGACAACGAGGTGAGTAAGACTGACTGACGCGGCGTAAGAGCTAATGAACAATTAACGCGTGATCACGCAGGGGCCGGAGAACGCTGACGTTAACCAAGAGCGTCGCAAGGTCCTAAAGGAGCGCCGCAATCGAACTTTAGGAGTCGGTAGTTCATCATACTTCTTACTACTAATCGAGTCACATTCAATCCGCGACGATCCGCTGGTACGTACGTACGTACGTACGTACGTACTCCTTCTCCGGCTATCAATGAAGGGGTGCACACCTAGCGTGCATGAACGAATGAGTTTTGTTATTTAATGGACTGCCAGAAAGAGTATTACCGCGCAGCGTTAAATCAGTCGGTAGGTGACGATCCATAAACGATACAAACCAGCCTTGCTCGTCAACCGTTAATAACTTAAATCGATGACGATTCATAGCGTATCGATTATTCTGTATTCGTTTAGGAGTGAATCCCACGCCAACGGTGCTACGCGGTACCCCGGTGGCCACCGACTCGTCCAGAGACGAGAGAGCAGCGTCGGCGCCTCTCCCCGAAGAAGTCGTTACCGATAAAGTACACCGACTGCGGGTAACGAGTTGCTCTCACGTTTTTGACGCGTGCCTGCCTGCCCGCCCGCCTGCGTGGTAAAAGACAAGATGCCAGACATAATAAATTTTTAAAAAGTGGAATCACGGAGCAGTCTTAATAAATCAATCAGGACCGGCCCGGAACGCGGCCAGGGAGTGCAGGCCGACCCCGCGGCGTGGCCAGGTTTACCCGGAGGCACAGGTAAGGAGGCCAAGCCTCCCCCGGAGGATCAGCTAGGGACAGCAGGTCTACCCTGGAGCGCCAGTAGGGGTACCGATACTACCCCGGAGGATCAAGTAGGGACGCCAGGCCTACCCCGGAACATGAGGTAGGGGTACCGGGCCTACCCCGGCGGGGGGGGGGGGGGGGGCGGGTCAGGTAGGGAGGGCGGGTCTAACCCCGTGTGCCCGTAGGGACGGCAGGCGTACCCCGGAGTACCGATGAGGGTTACGGGTACTACGCCGGAGTACCGGGTCGGGGTACGGGTACTACCCCGGAGCGCCGGGCGGGGGTACCGGTGCTACCCCGGAGTACCGATGAGGGTTACGGGTACTACCCCGGAGCGCCGGGCGGGGGTACCGGTGCTACCCCGGAGTACCGGGTCGGGGTACGGGTACTACCCCGGAGCGCCGGGCGGGGGTACCGGTGCTACCCCGGAGTACCGATGAGGGTTACGGGTACTACCCCGGAGCGCCGGGCGGGGGTACCGGTGCTACCCCGGAGTACCGGGTCGGGGTACGGGTACTACCCCGGAGCGCCGGGCGGGGGTACCGGTGCTACCCCGGAGTACCGATGAGGGTTACGGGTACTACCCCGGAGCGCCGGGCGGGGGTACCGGTGCTACCCCGGAGTACCGATGAGGGTTACGGGTACTACCCCGGAGCGCCGGGCGGGGGTACCGGTGCTACCCCGGAGTACCGGGTCGGGGTACGGGTACTACCCCGGAGCGCCGGGCGGGGGTACCGGTGCTACCCCGGAGTACCGGGTCGGGGTACGGGTACTACCCCGGAGCGCCGGGCGGGGGTACCGGTGCTACCCCGGAGTACCGATGAGGGTTACGGGTACTACCCCGGAGCGCCGGGCGGGGGTACCGGTGCTACGCCGGAGTACCGATGAGGGTTACGGGTACTACCCCGGAGCGCCGGGTGGGGGTACGGGTACTACCCCGGAGCGTCGGGATGGAACGCGAAGCTGAGTCCGGAGCATCAGGTAGGGATGCCAGGACTGCTCTGGAGAGTCAGGTAAGGAAGCCAGGTCTACCCGGTCCCGCGCGAGCAGGGAGGCCAGGTCTACCCCGGTCCCGCGCGAGCAGGGAGGCCAGGTCTACCCGGTCCCGCGCGAGCAGGGAGGCCAGGTCTACCCCGGACCGCGCGAGCAGGGAGGCCAGGTCTACCCGGTCCCGCGCGAGCAGGGAGGCCAGGTCTACCCGGTCCCGCGCGAGCAGGGAGGCCAGGTCTACCCGGTCCCGCGCGAGCAGGGAGGCCAGGTCTACCCCGGACCGCGTGAGCAG
>NW_027212421.1:430000-432500 GCF_947461875.1 Haliaeetus albicilla | reverse complement strand
CCGCCACGCGGCGGAAGGCGCGCGCCGGAAGGCGCGCGGGAAGGCCCCAGCCCGGAGACGGCCCGACACACGCGTCAGACGCGCCCGGAGACGGCCCCCCGGGAACACGGCCAGGGACGACGGCCGGGCGAGCACCCGGGCAAAAGGCGAAACGGCGACCGCGCGCGCGGTCGCCGCCGCCGCCGCCCGGGGCGCGGCGGGGGGTCGGGGAGAAGAGGCTGGGGGGGGGCGACGGGGGTGACCCCCGTCCCCGGCACGCACACGCGCGCGCGGCAGCACGGCACGGTACCACCGCGGTACCCACCCGCAGACAGCCGCCCGCGCGGGAGGCCGGGGGCGAGGCCCGCACCTCCCCCCTTCTCTCTCCCCACCGCCGCGCCAGGCCCGACCGGCTCGACGAACCCTGACGGCCCCGGCGGGACGAGCTCCGCCCAGCGGGTGCTCCGGGAGCGGGGAGCTTCGGAGCGCTCCCCGAGTCTCGATTTAGGGGGACGAAGGCCCTTGGCAGCCGCCGCCGCCGGGCTGCGGGGAACGACTCCCCGGGCCCGGGGCCGCGCGCGCGCGGGCCTGCGAGGCACCCCAGCCGCGCCGCTGCGACCGCCGCCCCGCCGCGAGGCGAGGGGCGGCGGCACAGACGGGCGATTGATCGTCAAGCGACGCTCAGACAGGCGTAGCCCCGGGAGGAACCCGGGGCCGCAAGTGCGTTCGAAGTGTCGATGATCAATGTGTCCTGCAATTCACATTAATTCTCGCAGCTAGCTGCGTTCTTCATCGACGCACGAGCCGAGTGATCCACCGCTAAGAGTTGTCTGGCTTTCGGCACCGCCCCGCACGCGCGAGGGGGCCAGGACCGCTCGCCACAGGCAAGCGGCCCCTCCGGAGGATGGCCCACCGCCCGCCCGCCCACCCCCCTCCGCACGCGCGGAGGGGGCACGGCGCAGCACGACGGAGAAGCCGCGCCTCTGCTGACCGTACAAGCACACACAGAGAAAGGGGGGGGAAAGGAACGGAAAACTCCGAACGGCAAGGCTGGGGAGCCCGCGCTCCCGACCGACCTGGGAAATGCCTTGCTGGCGTCGGAGGCGGCCCAGGCGCACGGGCTCGGCCCGGCCTCTGGGCAGAGGCAGCGATGCACCCGACCGCGCGCGGCCTGCCCACCACGCTCCGGACAACACGGCTGCTGCTGCTGGGCAGCAGCGGGGAGCCCCACCGGCCCCGCACGCGCCTCCGTGCCAGCTGCGCCGCACTACGACAGCCAGCTCCCCCGGGCTCGTCCCGACGGCAACTCCGCGGCCACGCCAACGGCTCCAAGAGGCGGCAACCGCCAGAGCCGGCGACGCACCGCCCGCGGCCTGCCGGACGGCACCCGCTGCCGCACCAGAGCGGCTGCCCTCCCGGAACCACCGCCACCGCTTCTCGCCTCGGCCCCTTCCACGGGCACGCCCCAGGTGGAAGGCGGACGGCGCTAAGCCGGGGACAGCGCCCGCTCTCCCCGTTTCCACGCGGAGACCGCGCGTGGGGTGCCCCCGCCCGCCCCCGCCCACCTGCCCGGCGCGGCCGGGAAGCGCGACGGGGAAGCGGCGGGCAGGGCCCGGGACAGGACAGCCGCGGCCGGCAGCGAGCGCCCTCCGGCCGACCGACAGGCCGAGCGGCGCCGCCAACGCTCAGCCGGGATGCCGCCCTTGCCAGCAGCCAGTGGCGGGAGACCGCCGAGCACTCGCCAGGGCGAGGGGGAGAACGGAGCGCAGCGCGGCGCAGCGCTGCGACGGAGGCGCGGCGGCCCGGCAGCCGCCCAGCGAGCCCCCACCGCGGGGACCCGCCACCCCGGGCAGTGAGCCCGCGCTCACGCCGGGGTCGCCCGTTTCGAGGCAGGCAGGCCGGCTACGGCCGACCGCACCGCGGTCTCCACCGAGACCGGACCGCGGAGAGGAGGGGGCAGCGGGACCCCTCCCCGGCACGGCTGCCCGCGGGATGAGCACGGGCGGCAGCCCACCAGGGGCCTTCGTGGGAGGAACTCCCGGCCCCTTTAAGGCACCGCCGCCCGGCCGCCCCCCGGGTCGCATCGAGCCGCCCGCGTCTTTAAACCTCCGCCCGGCTCCACGGCCTTCGACCCCCGGGCTCACCGAGGGAGGGCCGCGGAGGCGCGGACGCTAGGTACCTGGCCCTGGGGTGAGGGAAACGACCTGCAGGCCCCGCGGGGGTGCCTCCCCCGCTGCCGCCCTCGGGGGAGCGTCCGCCCGCGGGGGCGCGCCCGACATCCACCGCCACCACCACGTCCTCCTTCCCGGGGCCCGGGGTTTCCCTCAGTAGCCCGGCGCTGCGCCCGGGAGGAGAGCCGTGGCTCGGGCCGCCCGCTGGCGCGGGACACAGCCCGGCGGGGGCCTTGCCCACCAGAGGAGGCGGCGGCAGAGCCCCCCCCGCCCCGGCTCCCTCGTGGGGAGAGGTGCGGGGGGGGGCGCCGCCGCCACCCCACCCGGCGCCGCGCACCCGCCCGGAATGC
>NW_027212421.1:417500-425000 GCF_947461875.1 Haliaeetus albicilla | reverse complement strand
AATACGTGCATGGGCTCTGGCTTAAGACCAGAGAAAACGCGATGAGGTGCCGCCACCTCTAACCCGGTACAGCACTGCAGACCTTTCCACCGAGCCCTCCTGCAACCAGGCAAGCCGGGGCAGGCCGGACACCACAGGCCGCCCACTCATGGCTCATGCCGGCAAAAACAGGACGAGGCGCTGCGGCCTCTCGCCTGTGCCATCATCGGGCCCTCGGGGGCTGGGGGAAGCTGCGGCACGCACGAGACCCCCCAGCCGTCTGCATCCAGCTGCCGCTCTGCGCGCTCCAGCTTAAGGCCAGAGAAAAAAGGACGAGGTGCCGCCACCTCGCCCGCCCATCACCAGGCCCTCAGGAGCCGGCGGCGGCCGCGGCGGGCTGGACGCTCACGGGCAGCTGCCCTCGCATATCCCAGCGCTCACCTTTGCCATCATCGGGCCCTCCGGGGCCGGGGGAAAGCCGAGGCAGGCTCGACTCCGCCCGGTCTTCCAGCGTTCGAGTGCCGGTGGCCACCACCGGCCACCGGGCTTTGCCCTGCGGAATCCACCTTTGCACCTCTCGCACCACTCGGTCAACAGCCACCGCAGCCTGCCAGACCCTCGCAGGCACCCGGCTGGCTTACTCGAAAAACACCGGGAGACAAACAGGCCGAACGGAGAAACAACGAGCCGAACCACCAGGGAAACCACCACCACAACGGCCGCCCAGCGCCCCACTTCGCCGGCTGAGCCGTAGGCCTTGCAGCCGCTCACTAGCGCTGCTCCGTGCACCAGTCACCACCAGCTCCTATAGTACGGAGGATCACGTCCCCGCCCCCGGCCGGCTCCAAGAGTGCGGTCCCTGCCCACCGGGGAGACCTGCCAATGAGACCGACTTTTACGATGACGTAACTGGAGGCAGCGAAAAACAGCGACCCCTTCGCCAGCTCCGAGAAAGTGGTGGGGCTATCAGGTCTACCTCACAGCCCCCGAAATGCGACTAAGTCCCGCCGGAGCCGGGTAGACCTGACAGCCCTTTTCACCGGCCGCTCCGGCGGCGACACCCCGCGTCCTCCGGGCGCCGCCGGCGGCCGCGCCGGCCTCCGGAGCCGGGTAGACCTGGCGGCCGGCCGCGGAGCCGGGTAGACCTGGCGGCCGGCCGCGGAGCCGGGTAGACCTGGCGGCCCTTTTCACCGGCCGCTCCGGCGGCGACACCCCGCGTCCTCCGGGCGCCGCCGGCGGCCGCGCCGGCCTCCGGAGCCGGGTAGACCTGGCGGCCGGCCGCGGAGCCGGGTAGACCTGGCGGCCCTTTTCACCGGCCGCTCCGGCGGCGACACCCCGCGTCCTCCGGGCGCCGCCGGCGGCCGCGCCGGCCTCCGGAGCCGGGTAGACCTGGCGGCCGGCCGCGGAGCCGGGTAGACCTGGCGGCCCTTTTCACCGGCCGCTCCGGCGGCGACACCCCGCGTCCTCCGGGCGCCGCCGGCGGCCGCGCCGGCCTCCGGAGCCGGGTAGACCTGGCGGCCGGCCGCGGAGCCGGGTAGACCTGGCGGCCCTTTTCACCGGCCGCTCCGGCGGCGACACCCCGCGTCCTCCGGGCGCCGCCGGCGGCCGCGCCGGCCTCCGGAGCCGGGTAGACCTGGCGGCCGGCCGCGGAGCCGGGTAGACCTGGCGGCCGGCCGCGGAGCCGGGTAGACCTGGCGGCCCTTTTCACCGGCCGCTCCGGCGGCGACACCCCGCGTCCTCCGGGCGCCGCCGGCGGCCGCGCCGGCCTCCGGAGCCGGGTAGACCTGGCGGCCGTTCGGTGCTCCTTGGGGGGGGGGGGGGGGGGGGGGGCAGGTGCGCCTGATTTTGTTTCGTTTTTTCCGTGTGTTTTTTTTTTTTTCTTTTTCTTTTGAGATTTGAGCTAAATCTGATAAAAGGGCCACCCCGTCCCGGTTTCTCCTGGACGGCATTTCTTTCCCCCTCCCCTTCCCACGTTTGAACCACTTCTATAACAAGGGAGCATGTTTAAACGTCCTGTCTGATGCAAGAGTTATTTCACCTTTATTGATTTCGGTAGGAAATACCAACACAATATTAACAAAAAACAGTTTTTCAAAGAATTTTTGTTTTCTGACCCCCTCCTTCCACCCTCGTCGTTCTCATGCACGTGCACGCACCTACTCCGACCCGGTGGCTGCCAGGCACTTGCCAGCTTCACCACACCAGCCAGCCCCCCCGCTCCGCCGACGCCGCCCCCTCCCTCCCCCCCATTCTCTCGGCGGGGGACCGGGCAGAGGCGGCAGCCCCCGGCACAAACTGCCCAGCTCCCCGGCGCGAGTTCGCTGTTCACTGGGTGCCTTCAGGACTGGTCGCCCCTTGCCAGGTTCAGGTTCGGGTCCACGGCGCTGCTGGGCGCTCGCCGACTTTTGGTTTTGTTTTTTGCGGTCTTGGAGGTTTTTTTTGGGGGTGGGGTGTTGTTTTTAATTCCCCCCCCCCGCCTTTTTTTTTTTTTTTTTTTTGGCGTTTTACTTTTTTTGAATAAAATAAATACTTTAAAATACATGTCTGCGATCCTGCAGGCACCGCCACCTCCCCCCCCCCCCCCCCCCCCCCCCCGCGACACACGCGCGCTCAGAGGCGCGCGCACACACATACAGAGAGCGACGCAGGCACACACAGATACAGGCACCCCTGCACGGCTGTGCTCCCCCTCCCTCCCCGCGCTGCAGTCCCGGACCTGCAGGCCAGTAGGTGCAGCCCCCCCCCCCCCGCCGCCCCCGGCCCCCCGGCCCCCACCCGATCGCAGACTCTCCGGCGCCCCGGAGACGGGGGGGGTGGGGGGATTGGGGGGCGGGTGTCTGGGTGGGGCGGTCTGCAGCCCGGCAACGGGGCCCCCGGCAACTGTGTTTTTTCCCGCCACGGCTAACGGTCTGCTGCTCAGTCGTGGCGGCAGCAGCGGAGGGGAAAGGAGGCTAGCAAAGAGGGGGGCGAGAGCGGCTGGCGAGCAAGGCGGGGAGCCTGGCGCAGAGGTAGGCTGGCGAGGGGGGATGGTGTGTCTTTTCGGAGAAGACTTCTGTTTGGATCGGTTGGACTTGTTTTTTTTTTTTTTTTTACTTCTGTCCCCCGTCCCTGTCCGTCCGTCCCGTCCCGTCCCGTCCCCCCCCCCCCCAGTCGTTTAGTTTTCCACCCGCGGAGGGGGCGGGCAGGAGTGCAGCAGGGCGAGTGCGTGGCTGACTGAGAAAGAAAGGCGGGAGCGGGGCCACGGGTGCGGCAGGATAGGGTACTCGGCAGCTGGGGTTTAGAGACGGCACGGCACCGGGTGGCTCCCCTCTGCCGCCCGGGCACGGAGCCGGCAGGGACGCCGCAGGGTCCTAAAGTCTCCCGCCGTCCATGCCCGGAGCGGCAAACCTGCTGGCGGGAGGGCGGGAGCGGGGCCACGGGTGCGGCAGGATAGGGTACTCGGCAGCTGGGGTCTAGAGACGGCACGGCACCGGGGGCTCCCCTCTGCCGCCCGGGCACGGAGCCGGCAGGGACGCCGCAGGGTCCTAAAGTCTCCCGCCTTCCATCCCCGGGGCGGCAAGCCTGGTGGCGGAAGGGGGGAGCAGGGCCAGCCAGGCTCGGCGCGAACTGCGTGGCGCGGGGCGGGGGGGGGGGGGTGTCGGCCCGGGGGCCTGTTTCGGAGGCGGGGGGGGGTGCGCGCGCGCACGCGTTTGAGCGCACGACTGTGAGCGGGGCAGCGGGTGGAGGGTTTGGGCTGAGGGGGCCGGTTGCGGGGGGGGTCCGGGGGGGTGCGCGCATGTGTGTAGGCACGTGCGAGTGGGTGGGGTGGCGGGCGGGAGGCTTGGGGCGGGGACTCGTTTGGGGGGGGGGGGGCAGTGCGTGCGTGCGCGTGCACGCGTGAGCGCACGTGTGTGAGCGAGGCGGCGGGCGGGTGGTTCGGACCGGGCGGGGGGGGGGGGGGGGGGCCTGTTCGGGAGCGCGCGAGCGCACGTGGGTGAGTGCGGCAGCGGGCGGAAGGTTCGGCCGGCGGCCCTGTTTGGGGGAGGGGGGGCGCGCGCGCGCGCGCGTCTAAGGGCGGGTGAGCGGCTGCAGCAGCAGGCGGTGGGCGTTTGGGCCGGGGGCCTGTTTTGGCGGGGTGCGGGCGCGCACGCAGATGGAAATGAGAAAGGTTTGTAACGGTGTGGCTAACGCCGCTTTCTCTGTTACAGCCCGGGTGGTCGGCCGCTTCGACGTCCGGCCTGCGCCCGTGCCTGCCTACGGGCGGTGCGCTCGGCTCCCGGTCGGACCCGTCCCTGGGAAAGCAGCAGCCGCGTGCCTCGGCCTGGGCAGAGACCTGGGCCTCCAGGGCCCCAGCCAGGGCTGCCGGAGAGGCGCGCCGCGCTTCTAACAGAGGGGCGTCAGCGGCTCCGTCGCCGGCGGGATGCGTTCGAGCGGTGAGGACGGTCCCAGCGGCCTTAGGTGGTGGTGGGGGGGCCCGCTCCTTCAGCGACGGGAGCGGGGGGAAACGGCCCCGGGGTGGGCCGGTCAGCCGGCACGGCGGCCACGCGAGCTCATCGTCTCCGAGGACGCTCGGCTAAGTCGGCCTTGGCCGCAGGGACCGCGTGTCAGGCAGCCGACTGACTTTCTGCAGAGGCCTGCGAGACCGCCGTCCCTCGGAGGCCGGCCGTGTCCTTGGAGAGGCTATCTCGGGATGGGGGCCCGTCCGGAGAAAACGCGGCGGGGTAGGGGGAAGGTGTGGGCAAAGGGAGCGTCCGGCTGATGGCTGACGGGCTGTGCTTTTCTCCCCTCCGGCCAGGTCTCGAGGAGACGGGGAAGGGGCTCTCCTCCCCCGCCCTCGGCCGAAAGCAGCTTTGCGCGACCCCGGTGCCAGGGAGGCCGGACCCCCGCGGAGGTAGCCCAGTGATGAGCCGCCGCCGCCGCCTCCGAGCCGGGAGGGACCCGATCAGGTACCGGGCACGACCGACGGGCGGGGAACGTGCGAGGGCCGCGCGACCCCTCGGCCGCCCGTCACGGCAGAGCCGGACTAACCGGGACGAACCGGCTTTTGCTCGAATGTCGGTGGATCGAGAAGAGGCCCTGCCCGGGAGCGACAGGGTGCAGGGCCACCACCCGCCAGGCTCTGCAGCCGCCCGCCCTCCTTCGGCGGGCGGGCCGGCCGGGCTCGCCACGGCAGACGGGACGGGACGGGACGGGACGGGACGGGGGCCGCCGCCACCTCTGCCCGGTCCGCGGCCCCTGACGGCGAGACAAAGAATTAAAAAAAGGCAAGGGGGGGTGGGGGTTGGGGGGTGGGGGCTGGGGAGGAAAGACCGAGAAAATAAATAGATAAGGAAATGGTAATACAAAAGGCACGGGGTGCGGGCGTTGCGCTTCCTAACACAGAACTCGTCTGGGACAGGGGCGGGTGGGCGGTCTGCAGGGAGGCCGGCGGGGCAGGGCCGGCTTAGGACAGAGATTAAGCTGTCGCTCCCCGCCAATTGTTGAGAGAACCTAACGTGCGCCGGCCCTACGGCTGAGGAACGTAGGGAAGGATTAACGAACCACGGGTGACTCAGGCGTGAATTAATAGTTTTCGACAGGGCGATACGGGCCGACTTCTGCCGGAATGAATTAACGTCCGCCGGGTCGAGCTCACGTTCGTAACGAACGACTCGGTCGAGAACGAGCGCCAGGCGAGGAACGGGAGCCGGCCTAGGGAAGGCGCGCGCGCGTCATCCTCGGTAATTGCTTAACAAGTAAGCATCGCTCGATCGCAAAGGGCGACAACGAGGTGAGTAAGACTGACTGACGCGGCGTAAGAGCTAATGAACAATTAACGCGTGATCACGCAGGGGCCGGAGAACGCTGACGTTAACCAAGAGCGTCGCAAGGTCCTAAAGGAGCGCCGCAATCGAACTTTAGGAGTCGGTAGTTCATCATACTTCTTACTACTAATCGAGTCACATTCAATCCGCGACGATCCGCTGGTACGTACGTACGTACGTACGTACGTACGTACTCCTTCTCCGGCTATCAATGAAGGGGTGCACACCTAGCGTGCATGAACGAATGAGTTTTGTTATTTAATGGACTGCCAGAAAGAGTATTACCGCGCAGCGTTAAATCAGTCGGTAGGTGACGATCCATAAACGATACAAACCAGCCTTGCTCGTCAACCGTTAATAACTTAAATCGATGACGATTCATAGCGTATCGATTATTCTGTATTCGTTTAGGAGTGAATCCCACGCCAACGGTGCTACGCGGTACCCCGGTGGCCACCGACTCGTCCAGAGACGAGAGAGCAGCGTCGGCGCCTCTCCCCGAAGAAGTCGTTACCGATAAAGTACACCGACTGCGGGTAACGAGTTGCTCTCACGTTTTTGACGCGTGCCTGCCTGCCCGCCCGCCTGCGTGGTAAAAGACAAGATGCCAGACATAATAAATTTTTAAAAAGTGGAATCACGGAGCAGTCTTAATAAATCAATCAGGACCGGCCCGGAACGCGGCCAGGGAGTGCAGGCCGACCCCGCGGCGTGGCCAGGTTTACCCGGAGGCACAGGTAAGGAGGCCAAGCCTCCCCCGGAGGATCAGCTAGGGACAGCAGGTCTACCCTGGAGCGCCAGTAGGGGTACCGATACTACCCCGGAGGATCAAGTAGGGACGCCAGGCCTACCCCGGAACATGAGGTAGGGGTACCGGGCCTACCCCGGCGCGGGGCGGGGGGGGGGGGGGGGGGGGGCGGGTCAGGTAGGGAGGGCGGGTCTAACCCCGTGTGCCCGTAGGGACGGCAGGCGTACCCCGGAGTACCGATGAGGGTTACGGGTACTACCCCGGAGCGCCGGGCGGGGGTACCGGTGCTACCCCGGAGTACCGATGAGGGTTACGGGTACTACCCCGGAGCGCCGGGCGGGGGTACCGGTGCTACCCCGGAGTACCGATGAGGGTTACGGGTACTACCCCGGAGCGCCGGGCGGGGGTACCGGTGCTACCCCGGAGTACCGGGTCGGGGTACGGGTACTACCCCGGAGCGCCGGGCGGGGGTACCGGTGCTACCCCGGAGTACCGGGTCGGGGTACGGGTACTACCCAGGAGCGCCGGGCGGGGGTACCGGTGCTAGGCCGGAGTACCGATGAGGGTTACGGGTACTACCCCGGAGCGCCGGGCGGGGGTACCGGTGCTACCCCGGAGTACCGGGTCGGGGTATGGGTACTACCCCGGAGCGCCGGGCGGGGGTACCGGTGCTACCCCGGAGTACCGGGTCGGGGTATGGGTACTACCCCGGAGCGCCGGGCGGGGGTACCGGTGCTACCCCGGAGTACCGGGTCGGGGTACGGGTACTACCCCGGAGCGCCGGGCGGGGGTACCGGTGCTACGCCGGAGTACCGATGAGGGTTACGGGTACTACCCCGGAGCGCCGGGCGGGGGTACCGGTGCTACCCCGGAGTACCGGGTCGGGGTACGGGTACTACCCCGGAGCGCCGGGCGGGGGTACCGGTGCTACGCCGGAGTACCGATGAGGGTTACGGGTACTACCCCGGAGCGCCGGGCGGGGGTACCGGT
>NW_027212421.1:392500-405000 GCF_947461875.1 Haliaeetus albicilla | reverse complement strand
CGCCCCCCTGCCGCCCGCGGCACGCCTCGGGGGCCCACCCGGGCAGGTGCAGCCCACACTCGCCTTCTTTCCCCGTTTCCTTGGCTCAGCCGCCCCACCGCCCAGCGCTGCTCGCGGCCGGCACCTGCGGGTACCCGGACCGAGGCCAGCACCGGCGCCTCGCGTGTTTCAGGACACCTGAGGGCTCGCGGGGCCACGCGGCCGTCACACAGCCCGATTCAGTAAAGAAGCCCGAGGAACCCCGCTGAGCAGGGGAGGACGACACTGCCGCCATCGCAGCCCCCTTCGCTCGGAGGGGTGGAGGACAACACTTCGCATGCAACGGGAAGCGAATTGGAAAGGAGACCACCCTGCCTGAACACCGGACACTGCCGTGACTCCCTATTACGGGGAGCACAGAAGAGCCGGCCCGCCGAGGGCCCTCTCCGACGCGACCCGAACGGCCTCATCGATCAGTGAGGAAAGGGAAAAGGGGAAGGAGCGGAGGCCCCACGGCCACGAGTCCTGGGACAGCGACGGCCACTCACACCCGTCGCCACCCGGGGGCGGACGGCAGGTGCGGAGGCTCTGCGTGCGAGTGAGAGGGCAACGTCTGCGGAGAGGTGCAACGCCGGCCTGAACACCGGCAGAGCCGGCCCGCCGGGAAGCCCCTCCGACGCGCCCTAAACGCCTCATCGATCAGTAAGGGAAGGGAAAGAAGGAAGGAGCGGAGGCCCCACGGCCACGGGTCCTGGGACAGCGACGGCCACTCGCACCCGTCACCACCCGTGGGTGGATGGCAGGTGCGGGGGCTCTGCGTGCGAGTGAGGGCAACGCCTGCGAGAGGTGCTCCAACGGCCTGAACACCGGCAGAGCCGGCCCGCCGTGGAGGCTCTCCGACGCACCCGAGGACGCCTCAGCGGGCGCTGCCTGTGGGTCTGGATCAGTCAAATCGGGGAGGGGCGGGTGCCACGGGCCACCCGGCTCCAGACAGCGATTCCCTTGAGGGAGGTCAACGGAACTGGGGGAAGGCCACGGCAGGCTCAACTCCCCCAGCTCTTCCAGCGTTCGAGTGCCGGCAACCACCACCGGCTGCCGGTCTTTGCCCGCCCCACAGGCAACCGCTTGCCATCGCGGGGGGGGTTGGAAAAAGGAAACGCGCCTGGACCCATGCCACACACGGGTGTTCGGGGCCGGGGAATGCCACAGAAGCTAGACAACCCCAGCCGCCTGCGTTCGGCTTAGCCAGCCACCAGGTACGGCCGCAATTTTCTTCCCGCTTTGCGGGCTCCAGCTTATGGCCAGAGAAAACGCGAAGAGGTGCCGCCACCTCTAACCCGGTACAGCACTGCAGACCTTTCCACCGAGCCCTCCTGCAACCAGGCAAGCCGGGGCAGGCCGGACACCACAGGCCGCCCACTCATGGCTCATGCCGGCAAAAACAGGACGAGGCGCTGCGGCCTCTCGCCTGTGCCATCATCGGGCCCTCGGGGGCTGGGGGAAGCTGCGGCACATGCACGAGAACCCCCCAGCCGTCTGCATCCGGCTGCCGGCCACGGGACCGGCTGCCGCTTGCGCTCTGCCCAATACGTGCATGGGCTCTGGCTTAAGACCAGAGAAAACGCGATGAGGTGCCGCCACCTCTAACCCGGTACAGCACTGCAGACCTTTCCACCGAGCCCTCCTGCAACCAGGCAAGCCGGGGCAGGCCGGACACCACAGGCCGCCCACTCATGGCTCATGCCGGCAAAAACAGGACGAGGCGCTGCGGCCTCTCGCCTGTGCCATCATCGGGCCCTCGGGGGCTGGGGGAAGCTGCGGCACGCACGAGACCCCCCAGCCGTCTGCATCCAGCTGCCGCTCTGCGCGCTCCAGCTTAAGGCCAGAGAAAAAAGGACGAGGTGCCGCCACCTCGCCCGCCCATCACCAGGCCCTCAGGAGCCGGCGGCGGCCGCGGCGGGCTGGACGCTCACGGGCAGCTGCCCTCGCATATCCCAGCGCTCACCTTTGCCATCATCGGGCCCTCCGGGGCCGGGGGAAAGCCGAGGCAGGCTCGACTCCGCCCGGTCTTCCAGCGTTCGAGTGCCGGTGGCCACCACCGGCCACCGGGCTTTGCCCTGCGGAATCCACCTTTGCACCTCTCGCACCACTCGGTCAACAGCCACCGCAGCCTGCCAGACCCTCGCAGGCACCCGGCTGGCTTACTCGAAAAACACCGGGAGACAAACAGGCCGAACGGAGAAACAACGAGCCGAACCACCAGGGAAACCACCACCACAACGGCCGCCCAGCGCCCCACTTCGCCGGCTGAGCCGTAGGCCTTGCAGCCGCTCACTAGCGCTGCTCCGTGCACCAGTCACCACCAGCTCCTATAGTACGGAGGATCACGTCCCCGCCCCCGGCCGGCTCCAAGAGTGCGGTCCCTGCCCACCGGGGAGACCTGCCAATGAGACCGACTTTTACGATGACGTAACTGGAGGCAGCGAAAAACAGCGACCCCTTCGCCAGCTCCGAGAAAGTGGTGGGGCTATCAGGTCTACCTCACAGCCCCCGAAATGCGACTAAGTCCCGCCGGAGCCGGGTAGACCTGACAGCCCTTTTCACCGGCCGCTCCGGCGGCGACACCCCGCGTCCTCCGGGCGCCGCCGGCGGCCGCGCCGGCCTCCGGAGCCGGGTAGACCTGGCGGCCGGCCGCGGAGCCGGGTAGACCTGGCGGCCGGCCGCGGAGCCGGGTAGACCTGGCGGCCCTTTTCACCGGCCGCTCCGGCGGCGACACCCCGCGTCCTCCGGGCGCCGCCGGCGGCCGCGCCGGCCTCCGGAGCCGGGTAGACCTGGCGGCCGGCCGCGGAGCCGGGTAGACCTGGCGGCCCTTTTCACCGGCCGCTCCGGCGGCGACACCCCGCGTCCTCCGGGCGCCGCCGGCGGCCGCGCCGGCCTCCGGAGCCGGGTAGACCTGGCGGCCGGCCGCGGAGCCGGGTAGACCTGGCGGCCCTTTTCACCGGCCGCTCCGGCGGCGACACCCCGCGTCCTCCGGGTGCCGCCGGCGGCCGCGCCGGCCTCCGGAGCCGGGTAGACCTGGCGGCCGGCCGCGGAGCCGGGTAGACCTGGCGGCCCTTTTCACCGGCCGCTCCGGCGGCGACACCCCGCGTCCTCCGGGCGCCGCCGGCGGCCGCGCCGGCCTCCGGAGCCGGGTAGACCTGGCGGCCGGCCGCGGAGCCGGGTAGACCTGGCGGCCCTTTTCACCGGCCGCTCCGGCGGCGACACCCCGCGTCCTCCGGGCGCCGCCGGCGGCCGCGCCGGCCTCCGGAGCCGGGTAGACCTGGCGGCCCTTTTCACCGGCCGCTCCGGCGGCGACACCCCGCGTCCTCCGGGCGCCGCCGGCGGCCGCGCCGGCCTCCGGAGCCGGGTAGACCTGGCGGCCGGCCGCGGAGCCGGGTAGACCTGGCGGCCCTTTTCACCGGCCGCTCCGGCGGCGACACCCCGCGTCCTCCGGGCGCCGCCGGCGGCCGCGCCGGCCTCCGGAGCCGGGTAGACCTGGCGGCCGGCCGCGGAGCCGGGTAGACCTGGCGGCCGGCCGCGGAGCCGGGTAGACCTGGCGGCCCTTTTCACCGGCCGCTCCGGCGGCGACACCCCGCGTCCTCCGGGCGCCGCCGGCGGCCGCGCCGGCCTCCGGAGCCGGGTAGACCTGGCGGCCGGCCGCGGAGCCGGGTAGACCTGGCGGCCCTTTTCACCGGCCGCTCCGGCGGCGACACCCCGCGTCCTCCGGGCGCCGCCGGCGGCCGCGCCGGCCTCCGGAGCCGGGTAGACCTGGCGGCCGGCCGCGGAGCCGGGTAGACCTGGCGGCCGGCCGCGGAGCCGGGTAGACCTGACGGCCCTTTTCACCGGCCGCTCCGGCGGCGACACCCCGCGTCCTCCGGGCGCCGCCGGCGGCCGCGCCGGCCTCCGGAGCCGGGTAGACCTGGCGGCCGGCCGCGGAGCCGGGTAGACCTGGCGGCCCTTTTCACCGGCCGCTCCGGCGGCGACACCCCGCGTCCTCCGGGCGCCGCCGGCGGCCGCGCCGGCCTCCGGAGCCGGGTAGACCTGGCGGCCGGCCGCGGAGCCGGGTAGACCTGGCGGCCCTTTTCACCGGCCGCTCCGGCGGCGACACCCCGCGTCCTCCGGGCGCCGCCGGCGGCCGCGCCGGCCTCCGGAGCCGGGTAGACCTGGCGGCCGGCCGCGGAGCCGGGTAGACCTGGCGGCCGGCCGCGGAGCCGGGTAGACCTGGCGGCCCTTTTCACCGGCCGCTCCGGCGGCGACACCCCGCGTCCTCCGGGCGCCGCCGGCGGCCGCGCCGGCCTCCGGAGCCGGGTAGACCTGGCGGCCGTTCGGTGCTCCTTGGGGGGGGGGGGGGGGGGGGGGCAGGTGCGCCTGATTTTGTTTCGTTTTTTCCGTGTGTTTTTTTTTTTTTCTTTTTCTTTTGAGATTTGAGCTAAATCTGATAAAAGGGCCACCCCGTCCCGGTTTCTCCTGGACGGCATTTCTTTCCCCCTCCCCTTCCCACGTTTGAACCACTTCTATAACAAGGGAGCATGTTTAAACGTCCTGTCTGATGCAAGAGTTATTTCACCTTTATTGATTTCGGTAGGAAATACCAACACAATATTAACAAAAAACAGTTTTTCAAAGAATTTTTGTTTTCTGACCCCCTCCTTCCACCCTCGTCGTTCTCATGCACGTGCACGCACCTACTCCGACCCGGTGGCTGCCAGGCACTTGCCAGCTTCACCACACCAGCCAGCCCCCCCGCTCCGCCGACGCCGCCCCCTCCCTCCCCCCCATTCTCTCGGCGGGGGACCGGGCAGAGGCGGCAGCCCCCGGCACAAACTGCCCAGCTCCCCGGCGCGAGTTCGCTGTTCACTGGGTGCCTTCAGGACTGGTCGCCCCTTGCCAGGTTCAGGTTCGGGTCCACGGCGCTGCTGGGCGCTCGCCGACTTTTGGTTTTGTTTTTTGCGGTCTTGGAGGTTTTTTTTGGGGGTGGGGTGTTGTTTTTAATTCCCCCCCCCCCGCCTTTTTTTTTTTTTTTTTTTTTTGGCGTTTTACTTTTTTTGAATAAAATAAATACTTTAAAATACATGTCTGCGATCCTGCAGGCACCGCCACCTCCCCCCCCCCCCCCCCCCCCCCCGCGACACACGCGCGCTCAGAGGCGCGCGCACACACATACGGAGAGCGACGCAGGCACACACAGATACAGGCACCCCTGCACGGCTGTGCTCCCCCTCCCTCCCCGCGCTGCAGTCCCGGACCTGCAGGCCAGTAGGTGCAGCCCCCCCCCCCCCGCCGCCCCCGGCCCCCCGGCCCCCACCCGATCGCAGACTCTCCGGCGCCCCGGAGACGGGGGGGGTGGGGGGATTGGGGGGCGGGTGTCTGGGTGGGGCGGTCTGCAGCCCGGCAACGGGGCCCCCGGCAACTGTGTTTTTTCCCGCCACGGCTAACGGTCTGCTGCTCAGTCGTGGCGGCAGCAGCGGAGGGGAAAGGAGGCTAGCAAAGAGGGGGGCGAGAGCGGCTGGCGAGCAAGGCGGGGAGCCTGGCGCAGAGGTAGGCTGGCGAGGGGGGATGGTGTGTCTTTTCGGAGAAGACTTCTGTTTGGATCGGTTGGACTTGTTTTTTTTTTTTTTTTTACTTCTGTCCCCCGTCCCTGTCCGTCCGTCCCGTCCCGTCCCGTCCCCCCCCCCCCCAGTCGTTTAGTTTTCCACCCGCGGAGGGGGCGGGCAGGAGTGCAGCAGGGCGAGTGCGTGGCTGACTGAGAAAGAAAGGCGGGAGCGGGGCCACGGGTGCGGCAGGATAGGGTACTCGGCAGCTGGGGTTTAGAGACGGCACGGCACCGGGTGGCTCCCCTCTGCCGCCCGGGCACGGAGCCGGCAGGGACGCCGCAGGGTCCTAAAGTCTCCCGCCGTCCATGCCCGGAGCGGCAAACCTGCTGGCGGGAGGGCGGGAGCGGGGCCACGGGTGCGGCAGGATAGGGTACTCGGCAGCTGGGGTCTAGAGACGGCACGGCACCGGGGGCTCCCCTCTGCCGCCCGGGCACGGAGCCGGCAGGGACGCCGCAGGGTCCTAAAGTCTCCCGCCTTCCATCCCCGGGGCGGCAAGCCTGGTGGCGGAAGGGGGGAGCAGGGCCAGCCAGGCTCGGCGCGAACTGCGTGGCGCGGGGCGGGGGGGGGGGGGTGTCGGCCCGGGGGCCTGTTTCGGAGGCGGGGGGGGGTGCGCGCGCGCACGCGTTTGAGCGCACGACTGTGAGCGGGGCAGCGGGTGGAGGGTTTGGGCTGAGGGGGCCGGTTGCGGGGGGGGTCCGGGGGGGTGCGCGCATGTGTGTAGGCACGTGCGAGTGGGTGGGGTGGCGGGCGGGAGGCTTGGGGCGGGGACTCGTTTGGGGGGGGGGGGGCAGTGCGTGCGTGCGCGTGCACGCGTGAGCGCACGTGTGTGAGCGAGGCGGCGGGCGGGTGGTTCGGACCGGGCGGGGGGGGGGGGGGGGGGCCTGTTCGGGAGCGCGCGAGCGCACGTGGGTGAGTGCGGCAGCGGGCGGAAGGTTCGGCCGGCGGCCCTGTTTGGGGGAGGGGGGGCGCGCGCGCGCGCGCGTCTAAGGGCGGGTGAGCGGCTGCAGCAGCAGGCGGTGGGCGTTTGGGCCGGGGGCCTGTTTTGGCGGGGTGCGGGCGCGCACGCAGATGGAAATGAGAAAGGTTTGTAACGGTGTGGCTAACGCCGCTTTCTCTGTTACAGCCCGGGTGGTCGGCCGCTTCGACGTCCGGCCTGCGCCCGTGCCTGCCTACGGGCGGTGCGCTCGGCTCCCGGTCGGACCCGTCCCTGGGAAAGCAGCAGCCGCGTGCCTCGGCCTGGGCAGAGACCTGGGCCTCCAGGGCCCCAGCCAGGGCTGCCGGAGAGGCGCGCCGCGCTTCTAACAGAGGGGCGTCAGCGGCTCCGTCGCCGGCGGGATGCGTTCGAGCGGTGAGGACGGTCCCAGCGGCCTTAGGTGGTGGTGGGGGGGCCCGCTCCTTCAGCGACGGGAGCGGGGGGAAACGGCCCCGGGGTGGGCCGGTCAGCCGGCACGGCGGCCACGCGAGCTCATCGTCTCCGAGGACGCTCGGCTAAGTCGGCCTTGGCCGCAGGGACCGCGTGTCAGGCAGCCGACTGACTTTCTGCAGAGGCCTGCGAGACCGCCGTCCCTCGGAGGCCGGCCGTGTCCTTGGAGAGGCTATCTCGGGATGGGGGCCCGTCCGGAGAAAACGCGGCGGGGTAGGGGGAAGGTGTGGGCAAAGGGAGCGTCCGGCTGATGGCTGACGGGCTGTGCTTTTCTCCCCTCCGGCCAGGTCTCGAGGAGACGGGGAAGGGGCTCTCCTCCCCCGCCCTCGGCCGAAAGCAGCTTTGCGCGACCCCGGTGCCAGGGAGGCCGGACCCCCGCGGAGGTAGCCCAGTGATGAGCCGCCGCCGCCGCCTCCGAGCCGGGAGGGACCCGATCAGGTACCGGGCACGACCGACGGGCGGGGAACGTGCGAGGGCCGCGCGACCCCTCGGCCGCCCGTCACGGCAGAGCCGGACTAACCGGGACGAACCGGCTTTTGCTCGAATGTCGGTGGATCGAGAAGAGGCCCTGCCCGGGAGCGACAGGGTGCAGGGCCACCACCCGCCAGGCTCTGCAGCCGCCCGCCCTCCTTCGGCGGGCGGGCCGGCCGGGCTCGCCACGGCAGACGGGACGGGACGGGACGGGACGGGACGGGGGCCGCCGCCACCTCTGCCCGGTCCGCGGCCCCTGACGGCGAGACAAAGAATTAAAAAAAGGCAAGGGGGGGTGGGGGTTGGGGGGTGGGGGCTGGGGAGGAAAGACCGAGAAAATAAATAGATAAGGAAATGGTAATACAAAAGGCACGGGGTGCGGGCGTTGCGCTTCCTAACACAGAACTCGTCTGGGACAGGGGCGGGTGGGCGGTCTGCAGGGAGGCCGGCGGGGCAGGGCCGGCTTAGGACAGAGATTAAGCTGTCGCTCCCCGCCAATTGTTGAGAGAACCTAACGTGCGCCGGCCCTACGGCTGAGGAACGTAGGGAAGGATTAACGAACCACGGGTGACTCAGGCGTGAATTAATAGTTTTCGACAGGGCGATACGGGCCGACTTCTGCCGGAATGAATTAACGTCCGCCGGGTCGAGCTCACGTTCGTAACGAACGACTCGGTCGAGAACGAGCGCCAGGCGAGGAACGGGAGCCGGCCTAGGGAAGGCGCGCGCGCGTCATCCTCGGTAATTGCTTAACAAGTAAGCATCGCTCGATCGCAAAGGGCGACAACGAGGTGAGTAAGACTGACTGACGCGGCGTAAGAGCTAATGAACAATTAACGCGTGATCACGCAGGGGCCGGAGAACGCTGACGTTAACCAAGAGCGTCGCAAGGTCCTAAAGGAGCGCCGCAATCGAACTTTAGGAGTCGGTAGTTCATCATACTTCTTACTACTAATCGAGTCACATTCAATCCGCGACGATCCGCTGGTACGTACGTACGTACGTACGTACGTACGTACTCCTTCTCCGGCTATCAATGAAGGGGTGCACACCTAGCGTGCATGAACGAATGAGTTTTGTTATTTAATGGACTGCCAGAAAGAGTATTACCGCGCAGCGTTAAATCAGTCGGTAGGTGACGATCCATAAACGATACAAACCAGCCTTGCTCGTCAACCGTTAATAACTTAAATCGATGACGATTCATAGCGTATCGATTATTCTGTATTCGTTTAGGAGTGAATCCCACGCCAACGGTGCTACGCGGTACCCCGGTGGCCACCGACTCGTCCAGAGACGAGAGAGCAGCGTCGGCGCCTCTCCCCGAAGAAGTCGTTACCGATAAAGTACACCGACTGCGGGTAACGAGTTGCTCTCACGTTTTTGACGCGTGCCTGCCTGCCCGCCCGCCTGCGTGGTAAAAGACAAGATGCCAGACATAATAAATTTTTAAAAAGTGGAATCACGGAGCAGTCTTAATAAATCAATCAGGACCGGCCCGGAACGCGGCCAGGGAGTGCAGGCCGACCCCGCGGCGTGGCCAGGTTTACCCGGAGGCACAGGTAAGGAGGCCAAGCCTCCCCCGGAGGATCAGCTAGGGACAGCAGGTCTACCCTGGAGCGCCAGTAGGGGTACCGATACTACCCCGGAGGATCAAGTAGGGACGCCAGGCCTACCCCGGAACATGAGGTAGGGGTACCGGGCCTACCCCGGCGCGGGGCGGGGGGGGGGGGGGGGGGGGGCGGGTCAGGTAGGGAGGGCGGGTCTAACCCCGTGTGCCCGTAGGGACGGCAGGCGTACCCCGGAGTACCGATGAGGGTTACGGGTACTACCCCGGAGCGCCGGGCGGGGGTACCGGTGCTACCCCGGAGTACCGATGAGGGTTACGGGTACTACCCCGGAGCGCCGGGCGGGGGTACCGGTGCTACCCCGGAGTACCGATGAGGGTTACGGGTACTACCCCGGAGCGCCGGGCGGGGGTACCGGTGCTACCCCGGAGTACCGGGTCGGGGTACGGGTACTACCCCGGAGCGCCGGGCGGGGGTACCGGTGCTACCCCGGAGTACCGGGTCGGGGTACGGGTACTACCCAGGAGCGCCGGGCGGGGGTACCGGTGCTAGGCCGGAGTACCGATGAGGGTTACGGGTACTACCCCGGAGCGCCGGGCGGGGGTACCGGTGCTACCCCGGAGTACCGGGTCGGGGTATGGGTACTACCCCGGAGCGCCGGGCGGGGGTACCGGTGCTACCCCGGAGTACCGGGTCGGGGTATGGGTACTACCCCGGAGCGCCGGGCGGGGGTACCGGTGCTACCCCGGAGTACCGGGTCGGGGTACGGGTACTACCCCGGAGCGCCGGGCGGGGGTACCGGTGCTACGCCGGAGTACCGATGAGGGTTACGGGTACTACCCCGGAGCGCCGGGCGGGGGTACCGGTGCTACCCCGGAGTACCGGGTCGGGGTACGGGTACTACCCCGGAGCGCCGGGCGGGGGTACCGGTGCTACGCCGGAGTACCGATGAGGGTTACGGGTACTACCCCGGAGCGCCGGGCGGGGGTACCGGTGCTACCCCGGAGTACCGGGTCGGGGTACGGGTACTACCCCGGAGCGCCGGGCGGGGGTACCGGTGCTACCCCGGAGTACCGATGAGGGTTACGGGTACTACCCCGGAGCGCCGGGCGGGGGTACCGGTGCTACCCCGGAGTACCGGGTCGGGGTACGGGTACTACCCCGGAGCGCCGGGCGGGGGTACCGGTGCTACCCCGGAGTACCGGGTCGGGGTACGGGTACTACCCAGGAGCGCCGGGCGGGGGTACCGGTGCTAGGCCGGAGTACCGATGAGGGTTACGGGTACTACCCCGGAGCGCCGGGCGGGGGTACCGGTGCTACCCCGGAGTACCGGGTCGGGGTATGGGTACTACCCCGGAGCGCCGGGCGGGGGTACCGGTGCTACCCCGGAGTACCGGGTCGGGGTATGGGTACTACCCCGGAGCGCCGGGCGGGGGTACCGGTGCTACCCCGGAGTACCGGGTCGGGGTACGGGTACTACCCCGGAGCGCCGGGCGGGGGTACCGGTGCTACGCCGGAGTACCGATGAGGGTTACGGGTACTACCCCGGAGCGCCGGGCGGGGGTACCGGTGCTACCCCGGAGTACCGGGTCGGGGTACGGGTACTACCCCGGAGCGCCGGGCGGGGGTACCGGTGCTACGCCGGAGTACCGATGAGGGTTACGGGTACTACCCCGGAGCGCCGGGCGGGGGTACCGGTGCTACCCCGGAGTACCGGGTCGGGGTACGGGTACTACCCCGGAGCGCCGGGCGGGGGTACCGGTGCTACGCCGGAGTACCGATGAGGGTTACGGGTACTACCCCGGAGCGCCGGGCGGGGGTACCGGTGCTACCCCGGAGTACCGGGTCGGGGTACGGGTACTACCCCGGAGCGCCGGGCGGGGGTACCGGTGCTACCCCGGAGTACCGGGTCGGGGTACGGGTACTACCCAGGAGCGCCGGGCGGGGGTACCGGTGCTAGGCCGGAGTACCGATGAGGGTTACGGGTACTACCCCGGAGCGCCGGGCGGGGGTACCGGTGCTACCCCGGAGTACCGGGTCGGGGTATGGGTACTACCCCGGAGCGCCGGGCGGGGGTACCGGTGCTACCCCGGAGTACCGGGTCGGGGTATGGGTACTACCCCGGAGCGCCGGGCGGGGGTACCGGTGCTACCCCGGAGTACCGGGTCGGGGTACGGGTACTACCCCGGAGCGCCGGGCGGGGGTACCGGTGCTACGCCGGAGTACCGATGAGGGTTACGGGTACTACCCCGGAGCGCCGGGCGGGGGTACCGGTGCTACCCCGGAGTACCGGGTCGGGGTACGGGTACTACCCCGGAGCGCCGGGCGGGGGTACCGGTGCTACGCCGGAGTACCGATGAGGGTTACGGGTACTACCCCGGAGCGCCGGGCGGGGGTACCGGTGCTACCCCGGAGTACCGGGTCGGGGTACGGGTACTACCCCGGAGCGCCGGGCGGGGGTACCGGTGCTACCCCGGAGTACCGGGTCGGGGTACGGGTACTACCCCGGAGCGCCGGGCGGGGGTACCGGTGCTACCCCGGAGTACCGATGAGGGTTACGGGTACTACCCCGGAGCGCCGGGCGGGGGTACCGGTGCTACCCCGGAGTACCGATGAGGGTTACGGGTACTACCCCGGAGCGCCGGGCGGGGGTACCGGTGCTACCCCGGAGTACCGATGAGGGTTACGGGTACTACCCCGGAGCGCCGGGCGGGGGTACCGGTGCTACCCCGGAGTACCGGGTCGGGGTACGGGTACTACCCCGGAGCGCCGGGCGGGGGTACCGGTGCTACCCCGGAGTACCGGGTCGGGGTACGGGTACTACCCCGGAGCGCCGGGCGGGGGTACCGGTGCTACCCCGGAGTACCGATGAGGGTTACGGGTACTACCCCGGAGCGCCGGGCGGGGGTACCGGTGCTACGCCGGAGTACCGATGAGGGTTACGGGTACTACCCCGGAGCGCCGGGTGGGGGTACGGGTACTACCCCGGAGCGTCGGGATGGAACGCGAAGCTGAGTCCGGAGCATCAGGTAGGGATGCCAGGACTGCTCTGGAGAGTCAGGTAAGGAAGCCAGGTCTACCCGGTCCCGCGCGAGCAGGGAGGCCAGGTCTACCCCGGTCCCGCGCGAGCAGGGAGGCCAGGTCTACCCGGTCCCGCGCGAGCAGGGAGGCCAGGTCTACCCCGGACCGCGCGAGCAGGGAGGCCAGGTCTACCCGGTCCCGCGCGAGCAGGGAGGCCAGGTCTACCCGGTCCCGCGCGAGCAGGGAGGCCAGGTCTACCCGGTCCCGCGCGAGCAGGGAGGCCAGGTCTACCCCGGACCGCGTGAGCAGGGAGGCCAGGTCTACCCGGTCCCGCGCGAGCAGGGAGGCCAGGTCTACCCGGTCCCGCGCGAGCAGGGAGGCCAGGTCTACCCGGTCCCGCGCGAG
>NW_027212421.1:367500-380000 GCF_947461875.1 Haliaeetus albicilla | reverse complement strand
CCGGTCTTTGCCCGCCCCACAGGCAACCGCTTGCCATCGCGGGGGGGGTTGGAAAAAGGAAACGCGCCTGGACCCATGCCACACACGGGTGTTCGGGGCCGGGGAATGCCACAGAAGCTAGACAACCCCAGCCGCCTGCGTTCGGCTTAGCCAGCCACCAGGTACGGCCGCAATTTTCTTCCCGCTTTGCGGGCTCCAGCTTATGGCCAGAGAAAACGCGAAGAGGTGCCGCCACCTCTAACCCGGTACAGCGCTGCAGACCTTTCCACCGAGCCCTCCTGCAACCAGGCAAGCCGGGGCAGGCCGGACACCACAGGCCGCCCACTCATGGCTCATGCCGGCAAAAACAGGACGAGGCGCTGCGGCCTCTCGCCTGTGCCATCATCGGGCCCTCGGGGGCTGGGGGAAGCTGCGGCACATGCACGAGAACCCCCCAGCCGTCTGCATCCGGCTGCCGGCCACGGGACCGGCTGCCGCTTGCGCTCTGCCCAATACGTGCATGGGCTCTGGCTTAAGACCAGAGAAAACGCGATGAGGTGCCGCCACCTCTAACCCGGTACAGCGCTGCAGACCTTTCCACCGAGCCCTCCTGCAACCAGGCAAGCCGGGGCAGGCCGGACACCACAGGCCGCCCACTCATGGCTCATGCCGGCAAAAACAGGACGAGGCGCTGCGGCCTCTCGCCTGTGCCATCATCGGGCCCTCGGGGGCTGGGGGAAGCTGCGGCACGCACGAGACCCCCCAGCCGTCTGCATCCAGCTGCCGCTCTGCGCGCTCCAGCTTAAGGCCAGAGAAAAAAGGACGAGGTGCCGCCACCTCGCCCGCCCATCACCAGGCCCTCAGGAGCCGGCGGCGGCCGCGGCGGGCTGGACGCTCACGGGCAGCTGCCCTCGCATATCCCAGCGCTCACCTTTGCCATCATCGGGCCCTCCGGGGCCGGGGGAAAGCCGAGGCAGGCTCGACTCCGCCCGGTCTTCCAGCGTTCGAGTGCCGGTGGCCACCACCGGCCACCGGGCTTTGCCCTGCGGAATCCACCTTTGCACCTCTCGCACCACTCGGTCAACAGCCACCGCAGCCTGCCAGACCCTCGCAGGCACCCGGCTGGCTTACTCGAAAAACACCGGGAGACAAACAGGCCGAACGGAGAAACAACGAGCCGAACCACCAGGGAAACCACCACCACAACGGCCGCCCAGCGCCCCACTTCGCCGGCTGAGCCGTAGGCCTTGCAGCCGCTCACTAGCGCTGCTCCGTGCACCAGTCACCACCAGCTCCTATAGTACGGAGGATCACGTCCCCGCCCCCGGCCGGCTCCAAGAGTGCGGTCCCTGCCCACCGGGGAGACCTGCCAATGAGACCGACTTTTACGATGACGTAACTGGAGGCAGCGAAAAACAGCGACCCCTTCGCCAGCTCCGAGAAAGTGGTGGGGCTATCAGGTCTACCTCACAGCCCCCGAAATGCGACTAAGTCCCGCCGGAGCCGGGTAGACCTGACAGCCCTTTTCACCGGCCGCTCCGGCGGCGACACCCCGCGTCCTCCGGGCGCCGCCGGCGGCCGCGCCGGCCTCCGGAGCCGGGTAGACCTGGCGGCCGGCCGCGGAGCCGGGTAGACCTGGCGGCCGGCCGCGGAGCCGGGTAGACCTGGCGGCCCTTTTCACCGGCCGCTCCGGCGGCGACACCCCGCGTCCTCCGGGCGCCGCCGGCGGCCGCGCCGGCCTCCGGAGCCGGGTAGACCTGGCGGCCGGCCGCGGAGCCGGGTAGACCTGGCGGCCCTTTTCACCGGCCGCTCCGGCGGCGACACCCCGCGTCCTCCGGGCGCCGCCGGCGGCCGCGCCGGCCTCCGGAGCCGGGTAGACCTGGCGGCCGGCCGCGGAGCCGGGTAGACCTGGCGGCCCTTTTCACCGGCCGCTCCGGCGGCGACACCCCGCGTCCTCCGGGTGCCGCCGGCGGCCGCGCCGGCCTCCGGAGCCGGGTAGACCTGGCGGCCGGCCGCGGAGCCGGGTAGACCTGGCGGCCCTTTTCACCGGCCGCTCCGGCGGCGACACCCCGCGTCCTCCGGGCGCCGCCGGCGGCCGCGCCGGCCTCCGGAGCCGGGTAGACCTGGCGGCCGGCCGCGGAGCCGGGTAGACCTGGCGGCCCTTTTCACCGGCCGCTCCGGCGGCGACACCCCGCGTCCTCCGGGCGCCGCCGGCGGCCGCGCCGGCCTCCGGAGCCGGGTAGACCTGGCGGCCCTTTTCACCGGCCGCTCCGGCGGCGACACCCCGCGTCCTCCGGGCGCCGCCGGCGGCCGCGCCGGCCTCCGGAGCCGGGTAGACCTGGCGGCCGGCCGCGGAGCCGGGTAGACCTGGCGGCCCTTTTCACCGGCCGCTCCGGCGGCGACACCCCGCGTCCTCCGGGCGCCGCCGGCGGCCGCGCCGGCCTCCGGAGCCGGGTAGACCTGGCGGCCGGCCGCGGAGCCGGGTAGACCTGGCGGCCGGCCGCGGAGCCGGGTAGACCTGGCGGCCCTTTTCACCGGCCGCTCCGGCGGCGACACCCCGCGTCCTCCGGGCGCCGCCGGCGGCCGCGCCGGCCTCCGGAGCCGGGTAGACCTGGCGGCCGGCCGCGGAGCCGGGTAGACCTGGCGGCCCTTTTCACCGGCCGCTCCGGCGGCGACACCCCGCGTCCTCCGGGCGCCGCCGGCGGCCGCGCCGGCCTCCGGAGCCGGGTAGACCTGGCGGCCGTTCGGTGCTCCTGGGGGGGGGGGGGGGGGAGGCAGGTGCGCCTGATTTTGTTTCGTTTTTTCCGTGTGTTTTTTTTTTTTTCTTTTTCTTTTGAGATTTGAGCTAAATCTGATAAAAGGGCCACCCCGTCCCGGTTTCTCCTGGACGGCATTTCTTTCCCCCTCCCCTTCCCACGTTTGAACCACTTCTATAACAAGGGAGCATGTTTAAACGTCCTGTCTGATGCAAGAGTTATTTCACCTTTATTGATTTCGGTAGGAAATACCAACACAATATTAACAAAAAACAGTTTTTCAAAGAATTTTTGTTTTCTGACCCCCTCCTTCCACCCTCGTCGTTCTCATGCACGTGCACGCACCTACTCCGACCCGGTGGCTGCCAGGCACTTGCCAGCTTCACCACACCAGCCAGCCCCCCCGCTCCGCCGACGCCGCCCCCTCCCTCCCCCCCATTCTCTCGGCGGGGGACCGGGCAGAGGCGGCAGCCCCCGGCACAAACTGCCCAGCTCCCCGGCGCGAGTTCGCTGTTCACTGGGTGCCTTCAGGACTGGTCGCCCCTTGCCAGGTTCAGGTTCGGGTCCACGGCGCTGCTGGGCGCTCGCCGACTTTTGGTTTTGTTTTTTGCGGTCTTGGAGGTTTTTTTTGGGGGTGGGGTGTTGTTTTTAATTCCCCCCCCCCGCCTTTTTTTTTTTTTTTTTTTTTGGCGTTTTACTTTTTTTGAATAAAATAAATACTTTAAAATACATGTCTGCGATCCTGCAGGCACCGCCACCTCCCCCCCCCCCCCCCCCCCCCCCCGCGACACACGCGCGCTCAGAGGCGCGCGCACACACATACAGAGAGCGACGCAGGCACACACAGATACAGGCACCCCTGCACGGCTGTGCTCCCCCTCCCTCCCCGCGCTGCAGTCCCGGACCTGCAGGCCAGTAGGTGCAGCCCCCCCCCCCCCGCCGCCCCCGGCCCCCCGGCCCCCACCCGATCGCAGACTCTCCGGCGCCCCGGAGACGGGGGGGGTGGGGGGATTGGGGGGCGGGTGTCTGGGTGGGGCGGTCTGCAGCCCGGCAACGGGGCCCCCGGCAACTGTGTTTTTTCCCGCCACGGCTAACGGTCTGCTGCTCAGTCGTGGCGGCAGCAGCGGAGGGGAAAGGAGGCTAGCAAAGAGGGGGGCGAGAGCGGCTGGCGAGCAAGGCGGGGAGCCTGGCGCAGAGGTAGGCTGGCGAGGGGGGATGGTGTGTCTTTTCGGAGAAGACTTCTGTTTGGATCGGTTGGAGTTGTTTTTTTTTTTTTTTTTTACTTCTGTCCCCCGTCCCTGTCCGTCCGTCCCGTCCCGTCCCGTCCCCCCCCCCCCAGTCGTTTAGTTTTCCACCCGCGGAGGGGGCGGGCAGGAGTGCAGCAGGGCGAGTGCGTGGCTGACTGAGAAAGAAAGGCGGGAGCGGGGCCACGGGTGCGGCAGGATAGGGTACTCGGCAGCTGGGGTTTAGAGACGGCACGGCACCGGGTGGCTTCCCTCTCCCGCCCGGGCACGGAGCCGGCAGGGACGCCGCAGGGTCCTAAAGTCTCCCGCCGTCCATGCCCGGAGCGGCAAACCTGCTGGCGGGAGGGCGGGAGCGGGGCCACGGGTGCGGCAGGATAGGGTACTCGGCAGCTGGGGTCTAGAGACGGCACGGCACCGGGGGCTCCCCTCTGCCGCCCGGGCACGGAGCCGGCAGGGACGCCGCAGGGTCCTAAAGTCTCCCGCCTTCCATCCCCGGGGCGGCAAGCCTGGTGGCGGAAGGGGGGAGCAGGGCCAGCCAGGCTCGGCGCGAACTGCGTGGCGCGGGGCGGGGGGGGGGGGTGTCGGCCCGGGGGCCTGTTTCGGAGGCGGGGGGGGGTGCGCGCGCGCACGCGTTTGAGCGCACGACTGTGAGCGGGGCAGCGGGTGGAGGGTTTGGGCTGAGGGGGCCGGTTGCGGGGGGGGTCCGGGGGGGTGCGCGCATGTGTGTAGGCACGTGCGAGTGGGTGGGGTGGCGGGCGGGAGGTTTGGGGCGGGGACTCGTTTGGGGGGGGGGGGGCAGTGCGTGCGTGCGCGTGCACGCGTGAGCGCACGTGTGTGAGCGAGGCGGCGGGCGGGTGGTTCGGACCGGGCGGTGGGGGGGGGGGGGGGGGGCCTGTTCGGGAGCGCGCGAGCGCACGTGGGTGAGTGCGGCAGCGGGCGGAAGGTTCGGCCGGCGGCCCTGTTTGGGGGAGGGGGGGGGGGGGCGCGCGCGCGCGCGTCTAAGGGCGGGTGAGCGGCTGCAGCAGCAGGCGGTGGGCGTTTGGGCCGGGGGCCTGTTTTGGCGGGGTGCGGGCGCGCACGCAGATGGAAATGAGAAAGGTTTGTAACGGTGTGGCTAACGCCGCTTTCTCTGTTACAGCCCGGGTGGTCGGCCGCTTCGACGTCCGGCCTGCGCCCGTGCCTGCCTACGGGCGGTGCGCTCGGCTCCCGGTCGGACCCGTCCCTGGGAAAGCAGCAGCCGCGTGCCTCGGCCTGGGCAGAGACCTGGGCCTCCAGGGCCCCAGCCAGGGCTGCCGGAGAGGCGCGCCGCGCTTCTAACAGAGGGGCGTCAGCGGCTCCGTCGCCGGCGGGATGCGTTCGAGCGGTGAGGACGGTCCCAGCGGCCTTAGGTGGTGGTGGGGGGGCCCGCTCCTTCAGCGACGGGAGCGGGGGGAAACGGCCCCGGGGTGGGCCGGTCAGCCGGCACGGCGGCCACGCGAGCTCATCGTCTCCGAGGACGCTCGGCTAAGTCGGCCTTGGCCGCAGGGACCGCGTGTCAGGCAGCCGACTGACTTTCTGCAGAGGCCTGCGAGACCGCCGTCCCTCGGAGGCCGGCCGTGTCCTTGGAGAGGCTATCTCGGGATGGGGGCCCGTCCGGAGAAAACGCGGCGGGGTAGGGGGAAGGTGTGGGCAAAGGGAGCGTCCGGCTGATGGCTGACGGGCTGTGCTTTTCTCCCCTCCGGCCAGGTCTCGAGGAGACGGGGAAGGGGCTCTCCTCCCCCGCCCTCGGCCGAAAGCAGCTTTGCGCGACCCCGGTGCCAGGGAGGCCGGACCCCCGCGGAGGTAGCCCAGTGATGAGCCGCCGCCGCCGCCGCCGCCGCCGCCGCCGCCGCCTCCGAGCCGGGAGGGACCCGATCAGGTACCGGGCACGACCGACGGGCGGGGAACGTGCGAGGGCCGCGCGACCCCTCGGCCGCCCGTCACGGCAGAGCCGGACTAACCGGGACGAACCGGCTTTTGCTCGAATGTCGGTGGATCGAGAAGAGGCCCTGCCCGGGAGCGACAGGGTGCAGGGCCACCACCCGCCAGGCTCTGCAGCCGCCCGCCCTCCTTCGGCGGGCGGGCCGGCCGGGCTCGCCACGGCAGACGGGACGGGACGGGACGGGACGGGACGGGGGCCGCCGCCACCTCTGCCCGGTCCGCGGCCCCTGACGGCGAGACAAAGAATTAAAAAAAGGCAAGGGGGGGTGGGGGTTGGGGGGTGGGGGGTGGGGGGGGGGGCTGGGGAGGAAAGACCGAGAAAATAAATAGATAAGGAAATGGTAATACAAAAGGCACGGGGTGCGGGCGTTGCGCTTCCTAACACAGAACTCGTCTGGGACAGGGGCGGGTGGGCGGTCTGCAGGGAGGCCGGCGGGGCAGGGCCGGCTTAGGACAGAGATTAAGCTGTCGCTCCCCGCCAATTGTTGAGAGAACCTAACGTGCGCCGGCCCTACGGTTGAGGAACGTAGGGAAGGATTAACGAACCACGGGTGACTCAGGCGTGAATTAATAGTTTTCGACAGGGCGATACGGGCCGACTTCTGCCGGAATGAATTAACGTCCGCCGGGTCGAGCTCACGTTCGTAACGAACGACTCGGTCGAGAACGAGCGCCAGGCGAGGAACGGGAGCCGGCCTAGGGAAGGCGCGCGCGCGTCATCCTCGGTAATTGCTTAACAAGTAAGCATCGCTCGATCGCAAAGGGCGACAACGAGGTGAGTAAGACTGACTGGCGCGGCGTAAGAGCTAATGAACAATTAACGCGTGATCACGCAGGGGCCGGAGAACGCTGACGTTAACCAAGAGCGTCGCAAGGTCCTAAAGGAGCGCCGCAATCGAACTTTAGGAGTCGGTAGTTCATCATACTTCTTACTACTAATCGAGTCACATTCAATCCGCGACGATCCGCTGGTACGTACGTACGTACGTACGTACGTACTCCTTCTCCGGCTATCAATGAAGGGGTGCACACCTAGCGTGCATGAACGAATGAGTTTTGTTATTTAATGGACTGCCAGAAAGAGTATTACCGCGCAGCGTTAAATCAGTCGGTAGGTGACGATCCATAAACGATACAAACCAGCCTTGCTCGTCAACCGTTAATAACTTAAATCGATGACGATTCATAGCGTATCGATTATTCTGTATTCGTTTAGGAGTGAATCCCACGCCAACGGTGCTACGCGGTACCCCGGTGGCCACCGACTCGTCCAGAGACGAGAGAGCAGCGTCGGCGCCTCTCCCCGAAGAAGTCGTTACCGATAAAGTACACCGACTGCGGGTAACGAGTTGCTCTCACGTTTTTGACGCGTGCCTGCCTGCCCGCCCGCCTGCGTGGTAAAAGACAAGATGCCAGACATAATAAATTTTTAAAAAGTGGAATCACGGAGCAGTCTTAATAAATCAATCAGGACCGGCCCGGAACGCGGCCAGGGAGTGCAGGCCGACCCCGCGGCGTGGCCAGGTTTACCCGGAGGCACAGGTAAGGAGGCCAAGCCTCCCCCGGAGGATCAGCTAGGGACAGCAGGTCTACCCTGGAGCGCCAGTAGGGGTACCGATACTACCCCGGAGGATCAAGTAGGGACGCCAGGCCTACCCCGGAACATGAGGTAGGGGTACCGGGCCTACCCCGGCGGGGGGGGGGGGGGGGGCGGGTCAGGTAGGGAGGGCGGGTCTAACCCCGTGTGCCCGTAGGGACGGCAGGCGTACCCCGGAGTACCGATGAGGGTTACGGGTACTACGCCGGAGTACCGGGTCGGGGTACGGGTACTACCCCGGAGCGCCGGGCGGGGGTACCGGTGCTACCCCGGAGTACCGATGAGGGTTACGGGTACTACCCCGGAGCGCCGGGCGGGGGCACCGGTGCTACCCCGGAGTACCGGGTCGGGGTACGGGTACTACCCCGGAGCGCCGGGCGGGGGTACCGGTGCTACCCCGGAGTACCGATGAGGGTTACGGGTACTACCCCGGAGCGCCGGGCGGGGGTACCGGTGCTACCCCGGAGTACCGGGTCGGGGTACGGGTACTACCCCGGAGCGCCGGGCGGGGGTACCGGTGCTACCCCGGAGTACCGATGAGGGTTACGGGTACTACCCCGGAGCGCCGGGCGGGGGTACCGGTGCTACCCCGGAGTACCGATGAGGGTTACGGGTACTACCCCGGAGCGCCGGGCGGGGGTACCGGTGCTACCCCGGAGTACCGGGTCGGGGAATGGGTACTACCCCGGAGCGCCGGGCGGGGGTACCGGTGCTACCCCGGAGTACCGGGTCGGGGTACGGGTACTACCCCGGAGCGCCGGGCGGGGGTACCGGTGCTACCCCGGAGTACCGATGAGGGTTACGGGTACTACCCCGGAGCGCCGGGCGGGGGTACCGGTGCTACCCCGGAGTACCGGGTCGGGGTATGGGTACTACCCCGGAGCGCCGGGCGGGGGTACCGGTGCTACCCCGGAGTACCGGGTCGGGGTATGGGTACTACCCCGGAGCGCCGGGCGGGGGTACCGGTGCTACCCCGGAGTACCGATGAGGGTTACGGGTACTACCCCGGAGCGCCGGGCGGGGGTACCGGTGCTACGCCGGAGTACCGATGAGGGTTACGGGTACTACCCCGGAGCGCCGGGCGGGGGTACCGGTGCTACCCCGGAGTACCGATGAGGGTTACGGGTACTACCCCGGAGCGCCGGGCGGGGGTACCGGTGCTACCCCGGAGTACCGGGTCGGGGTATGGGTACTACCCCGGAGCGCCGGGCGGGGGTACCGGTGCTACCCCGGAGTACCGGGTCGGGGTACGGGTACTACCCCGGAGCGCCGGGCGGGGGTACCGGTGCTACCCCGGAGTACCGATGAGGGTTACGGGTACTACCCCGGAGCGCCGGGCGGGGGTACCGGTGCTACCCCGGAGTACCGATGAGGGTTACGGGTACTACCCCGGAGCGCCGGGCGGGGGTACCGGTGCTACCCCGGAGTACCGGGTCGGGGTATGGGTACTACCCCGGAGCGCCGGGCGGGGGTACCGGTGCTACCCCGGAGTACCGATGAGGGTTACGGGTACTACCCCGGAGCGCCGGGCGGGGGTACCGGTGCTACCCCGGAGTACCGATGAGGGTTACGGGTACTACCCCGGAGCGCCGGGCGGGGGTACCGGTGCTACCCCGGAGTACCGGGTCGGGGTATGGGTACTACCCCGGAGCGCCGGGCGGGGGTACCGGTGCTACCCCGGAGTACCGGGTCGGGGTACGGGTACTACCCCGGAGCGCCGGGCGGGGGTACCGGTGCTACCCCGGAGTACCGATGAGGGTTACGGGTACTACCCCGGAGCGCCGGGCGGGGGTACCGGTGCTACCCCGGAGTACCGGGTCGGGGTATGGGTACTACCCCGGAGCGCCGGGCGGGGGTACCGGTGCTACCCCGGAGTACCGGGTCGGGGTATGGGTACTACCCCGGAGCGCCGGGCGGGGGGTACCGGTGCTACCCCGGAGTACCGATGAGGGTTACGGGTACTACCCCGGAGCGCCGGGCGGGGGTACCGGTGCTACGCCGGAGTACCGATGAGGGTTACGGGTACTACCCCGGAGCGCCGGGCGGGGGTACCGGTGCTACCCCGGAGTACCGATGAGGGTTACGGGTACTACCCCGGAGCGCCGGGCGGGGGTACCGGTGCTACCCCGGAGTACCGGGTCGGGGTATGGGTACTACCCCGGAGCGCCGGGCGGGGGTACCGGTGCTACCCCGGAGTACCGGGTCGGGGTACGGGTACTACCCCGGAGTGCCGGGCGGGGGTACCGGTGCTACCCCGGAGTACCGATGAGGGTTACGGGTACTACCCCGGAGCGCCGGGCGGGGGTACCGGTGCTACCCCGGAGTACCGATGAGGGTTACGGGTACTACCCCGGAGCGCCGGGCGGGGGTACCGGTGCTACCCCGGAGTACCGGGTCGGGGTATGGGTACTACCCCGGAGCGCCGGGCGGGGGTACCGGTGCTACCCCGGAGTACCGGGTCGGGGTACGGGTACTACCCCGGAGCGCCGGGCGGGGGTACCGGTGCTACCCCGGAGTACCGATGAGGGTTACGGGTACTACCCCGGAGCGCCGGGCGGGGGTACCGGTGCTACCCCGGAGTACCGGGTCGGGGTATGGGTACTACCCCGGAGCGCCGGGCGGGGGTACCGGTGCTACCCCGGAGTACCGGGTCGGGGTATGGGTACTACCCCGGAGCGCCGGGCGGGGGTACCGGTGCTACCCCGGAGTACCGATGAGGGTTACGGGTACTACCCCGGAGCGCCGGGCGGGGGTACCGGTGCTACGCCGGAGTACCGATGAGGGTTACGGGTACTACCCCGGAGCGCCGGGCGGGGGTACCGGTGCTACCCCGGAGTACCGATGAGGGTTACGGGTACTACCCCGGAGCGCCGGGCGGGGGTACCGGTGCTACCCCGGAGTACCGGGTCGGGGTATGGGTACTACCCCGGAGCGCCGGGCGGGGGTACCGGTGCTACCCCGGAGTACCGGGTCGGGGTACGGGTACTACCCCGGAGCGCCGGGCGGGGGTACCGGTGCTACCCCGGAGTACCGATGAGGGTTACGGGTACTACCCCGGAGCGCCGGGCGGGGGTACCGGTGCTACCCCGGAGTACCGATGAGGGTTACGGGTACTACCCCGGAGCGCCGGGCGGGGGTACCGGTGCTACCCCGGAGTACCGGGTCGGGGTATGGGTACTACCCCGGAGCGCCGGGCGGGGGTACCGGTGCTACCCCGGAGTACCGATGAGGGTTACGGGTACTACCCCGGAGCGCCGGGCGGGGGTACCGGTGCTACCCCGGAGTACCGATGAGGGTTACGGGTACTACCCCGGAGCGCCGGGCGGGGGTACCGGTGCTACCCCGGAGTACCGGGTCGGGGTATGGGTACTACCCCGGAGCGCCGGGCGGGGGTACCGGTGCTACCCCGGAGTACCGGGTCGGGGTACGGGTACTACCCCGGAGCGCCGGGCGGGGGTACCGGTGCTACCCCGGAGTACCGATGAGGGTTACGGGTACTACCCCGGAGCGCCGGGCGGGGGTACCGGTGCTACCCCGGAGTACCGGGTCGGGGTATGGGTACTACCCCGGAGCGCCGGGCGGGGGTACCGGTGCTACCCCGGAGTACCGGGTCGGGGTATGGGTACTACCCCGGAGCGCCGGGCGGGGGTACCGGTGCTACCCCGGAGTACCGATGAGGGTTACGGGTACTACCCCGGAGCGCCGGGCGGGGGTACCGGTGCTACGCCGGAGTACCGATGAGGGTTACGGGTACTACCCCGGAGCGCCGGGCGGGGGTACCGGTGCTACCCCGGAGTACCGATGAGGGTTACGGGTACTACCCCGGAGCGCCGGGCGGGGGTACCGGTGCTACCCCGGAGTACCGGGTCGGGGTATGGGTACTACCCCGGAGCGCCGGGCGGGGGTACCGGTGCTACCCCGGAGTACCGGGTCGGGGTACGGGTACTACCCCGGAGCGCCCGGCGGGGGTACCGGTGCTACCCCGGAGTACCGATGAGGGTTACGGGTACTACCCCGGAGCGCCGGGCGGGGGTACCGGTGCTACCCCGGAGTACCGATGAGGGTTACGGGTACTACCCCGGAGCGCCGGGCGGGGGTACCGGTGCTACCCCGGAGTACCGGGTCGGGGTATGGGTACTACCCCGGAGCGCCGGGCGGGGGTACCGGTGCTACCCCGGAGTACCGGGTCGGGGTACGGGTACTACCCCGGAGCGCCGGGCGGGGGTACCGGTGCTACCCCGGAGTACCGATGAGGGTTACGGGTACTACCCCGGAGCGCCGGGCGGGGGTACCGGTGCTACCCCGGAGTACCGGGTCGGGGTATGGGTACTACCCCGGAGCGCCGGGCGGGGGTACCGGTGCTACCCCGGAGTACCGGGTCGGGGTATGGGTACTACCCCGGAGCGCCGGGCGGGGGTACCGGTGCTACCCCGGAGTACCGATGAGGGTTACGGGTACTACCCCGGAGCGCCGGGCGGGGGTACCGGTGCTACGCCGGAGTACCGATGAGGGTTACGGGTACTACCCCGGAGCGCCGGTTGGGGGTACGGGTACTACCCCGGAGCGTCGGGATGGAACGCGAAGCTGAGTCCGGAGCATCAGGTAGGGATGCCAGGACTGCTCTGGAGAGTCAGGTAAGGAAGCCAGGTCTACCCGGTCCCGCGCGAGCAGGGAGGCCAGGTCTACCCGGTCCCGCGCGAGCAGGGAGGCCAGGTCTACCCCGGTCCCGCGCGAGCAGGGAGGCCAGGTCTACCCGGTCCCGCGCGAGCAGGGAGGCCAGGTCTACCCGGTCCCGCGCGAGCAGGGAGGCCAGGTCTACCCGGTCCCGCGCGAGCAGGGAGGCCAGGTCTACCCCGGTCCCGCGCGAGCAGGGAGGCCAGGTCTACCCGGTCCCGCGCGAGCAGGGAGGCCAGGTCTACCCGGTCCCGCGCGAGCAGGGAGGCCAGGTCTACCCCGGACCGCGTG
>NW_027212421.1:347500-355000 GCF_947461875.1 Haliaeetus albicilla | reverse complement strand
CGCACCCGAGGACGCCTCAGCGGGCGCTGCCTGTGGGTCTGGATCAGTCAAATCGGGGAGGGGCGGGTGCCACGGGCCACCCGGCTCCAGACAGCGATTCCCTTGAGGGAGGTCAACGGAACTGGGGGAAGGCCACGGCAGGCTCAACTCCCCCAGCTCTTCCAGCGTTCGAGTGCCGGCAACCACCACCGGCTGCCGGTCTTTGCCCGCCCCACAGGCAACCGCTTGCCATCGCGGGGGGGTTGGAAAAAGGAAACGCGCCTGGACCCATGCCACACACGGGTGTTCGGGGCCGGGGAATGCCACAGAAGCTAGACAACCCCAGCCGCCTGCGTTCGGCTTAGCCAGCCACCAGGTACGGCCGCATTTTTCTTCCCGCTTTGCGGGCTCCAGCTTATGGCCAGAGAAAACGCGAAGAGGTGCCGCCACCTCTAACCCGGTACAGCGCTGCAGACCTTTCCACCGAGCCCTCCTGCAACCAGGCAAGCCGGGGCAGGCCGGACACCACAGGCCGCCCACTCATGGCTCATGCCGGCAAAAACAGGACGAGGCGCTGCGGCCTCTCGCCTGTGCCATCATCGGGCCCTCGGGGGCTGGGGGAAGCTGCGGCACATGCACGAGAACCCCCCAGCCGTCTGCATCCGGCTGCCGGCCACGGGACCGGCTGCCGCTTGCGCTCTGCCCAATACGTGCATGGGCTCTGGCTTAAGACCAGAGAAAACGCGATGAGGTGCCGCCACCTCTAACCCGGTACAGCACTGCAGACCTTTCCACCGAGCCCTCCTGCAACCAGGCAAGCCGGGGCAGGCCGGACACCACAGGCCGCCCACTCATGGCTCATGCCGGCAAAAACAGGACGAGGCGCTGCGGCCTCTCGCCTGTGCCATCATCGGGCCCTCGGGGGCTGGGGGAAGCTGCGGCACGCACGAGACCCCCCAAGCCGTCTGCATCCAGCTGCCGCTCTGCGCGCTCCAGCTTAAGGCCAGAGAAAAAAGGACGAGGTGCCGCCACCTCGCCCGCCCATCACCAGGCCCTCAGGAGCCGGCGGCGGCCGCGGCGGGCTGGACGCTCACGGGCAGCTGCCCTCGCATATCCCAGCGCTCACCTTTGCCATCATCGGGCCCTCCGGGGCCGGGGGAAAGCCGAGGCAGGCTCGACTCCGCCCGGTCTTCCAGCGTTCGAGTGCCGGTGGCCACCACCGGCCACCGGGCTTTGCCCTGCGGAATCCACCTTTGCACCTCTCGCACCACTCGGTCAACAGCCACCGCAGCCTGCCAGACCCTCGCAGGCACCCGGCTGGCTTACTCGAAAAACACCGGGAGACAAACAGGCCGAACGGAGAAACAACGAGCCGAACCACCAGGGAAACCACCACCACAACGGCCGCCCAGCGCCCCACTTCGCCGGCTGAGCCGTAGGCCTTGCAGCCGCTCACTAGCGCTGCTCCGTGCACCAGTCACCACCAGCTCCTATAGTACGGAGGATCACGTCCCCGCCCCCGGCCGGCTCCAAGAGTGCGGTCCCTGCCCACCGGGGAGACCTGCCAATGAGACCGACTTTTACGATGACGTAACTGGAGGCAGCGAAAAACAGCGACCCCTTCGCCAGCTCCGAGAAAGTGGTGGGGCTATCAGGTCTACCTCACAGCCCCCGAAATGCGACTAAGTCCCGCCGGAGCCGGGTAGACCTGACAGCCCTTTTCACCGGCCGCTCCGGCGGCGACACCCCGCGTCCTCCGGGCGCCGCCGGCGGCCGCGCCGGCCTCCGGAGCCGGGTAGACCTGGCGGCCGGCCGCGGAGCCGGGTAGACCTGGCGGCCCTTTTCACCGGCCGCTCCGGCGGCGACACCCCGCGTCCTCCGGGCGCCGCCGGCGGCCGCGCCGGCCTCCGGAGCCGGGTAGACCTGGCGGCCGGCCGCGGAGCCGGGTAGACCTGGCGGCCCTTTTCACCGGCCGCTCCGGCGGCGACACCCCGCGTCCTCCGGGCGCCGCCGGCGGCCGCGCCGGCCTCCGGAGCCGGGTAGACCTGGCGGCCGGCCGCGGAGCCGGGTAGACCTGGCGGCCCTTTTCACCGGCCGCTCCGGCGGCGACACCCCGCGTCCTCCGGGCGCCGCCGGCGGCCGCGCCGGCCTCCGGAGCCGGGTAGACCTGGCGGCCGGCCGCGGAGCCGGGTAGACCTGGCGGCCGGCCGCGGAGCCGGGTAGACCTGGCGGCCCTTTTCACCGGCCGCTCCGGCGGCGACACCCCGCGTCCTCCGGGCGCCGCCGGCGGCCGCGCCGGCCTCCGGAGCCGGGTAGACCTGGCGGCCCTTTTCACCGGCCGCTCCGGCGGCGACACCCCGCGTCCTCCGGGCGCCGCCGGCGGCCGCGCCGGCCTCCGGAGCCGGGTAGACCTGGCGGCCGGCCGCGGAGCCGGGTAGACCTGGCGGCCCTTTTCACCGGCCGCTCCGGCGGCGACACCCCGCGTCCTCCGGGCGCCGCCGGCGGCCGCGCCGGCCTCCGGAGCCGGGTAGACCTGGCGGCCGGCCGCGGAGCCGGGTAGACCTGGCGGCCGGCCGCGGAGCCGGGTAGACCTGGCGGCCCTTTTCACCGGCCGCTCCGGCGGCGACACCCCGCGTCCTCCGGGCGCCGCCGGCGGCCGCGCCGGCCTCCGGAGCCGGGTAGACCTGGCGGCCGGCCGCGGAGCCGGGTAGACCTGGCGGCCCTTTTCACCGGCCGCTCCGGCGGCGACACCCCGCGTCCTCCGGGCGCCGCCGGCGGCCGCGCCGGCCTCCGGAGCCGGGTAGACCTGGCGGCCGGCCGCGGAGCCGGGTAGACCTGGCGGCCCTTTTCACCGGCCGCTCCGGCGGCGACACCCCGCGTCCTCCGGGCGCCGCCGGCGGCCGCGCCGGCCTCCGGAGCCGGGTAGACCTGGCGGCCCTTTTCACCGGCCGCTCCGGCGGCGACACCCCGCGTCCTCCGGGCGCCGCCGGCGGCCGCGCCGGCCTCCGGAGCCGGGTAGACCTGGCGGCCGGCCGCGGAGCCGGGTAGACCTGGCGGCCCTTTTCACCGGCCGCTCCGGCGGCGACACCCCGCGTCCTCCGGGCGCCGCCGGCGGCCGCGCCGGCCTCCGGAGCCGGGTAGACCTGGCGGCCGTTCGGTGCTCCTTGGGGGGGGGGGGGGGGGGGGGGAGGCAGGTGCGCCTGATTTTGTTTCGTTTTTTCCGTGTGTTTTTTTTTTTTTCTTTTTCTTTTGAGATTTGAGCTAAATCTGATAAAAGGGCCACCCCGTCCCGGTTTCTCCTGGACGGCATTTCTTTCCCCCTCCCCTTCCCACGTTTGAACCACTTCTATAACAAGGGAGCATGTTTAAACGTCCTGTCTGATGCAAGAGTTATTTCACCTTTATTGATTTCGGTAGGAAATACCAACACAATATTAACAAAAAACAGTTTTTCAAAGAATTTTTGTTTTCTGACCCCCTCCTTCCACCCTCGTCGTTCTCATGCACGTGCACGCACCTACTCCGACCCGGTGGCTGCCAGGCACTTGCCAGCTTCACCACACCAGCCAGCCCCCCCGCTCCGCCGACGCCGCCCCCTCCCTCCCCCCCATTCTCTCGGCGGGGGACCGGGCAGAGGCGGCAGCCCCGGCACAAACTGCCCAGCTCCCCGGCGCGAGTTCGCTGTTCACTGGGTGCCTTCAGGACTGGTCGCCCCTTGCCAGGTTCAGGTTCGGGTCCACGGCGCTGCTGGGCGCTCGCCGACTTTTGGTTTTGTTTTTTGCGGTCTTGGAGGTTTTTTTTGGGGGTGGGGTGTTGTTTTTAATTCCCCCCCCCCGCCTTTTTTTTTTTTTTTTTTTTGGCGTTTTACTTTTTTTGAATAAAATAAATACTTTAAAATACATGTCTGCGATCCTGCAGGCACCGCCACCTCCCCCCCCCCCCCCCCCCCCCCCCGCGACACACGCGCGCTCAGAGGCGCGCGCACACACATACAGAGAGCGACGCAGGCACACACAGATACAGGCACCCCTGCACGGCTGTGCTCCCCCTCCCTCCCCGCGCTGCAGTCCCGGACCTGCAGGCCAGTAGGTGCAGCCCCCCCCCCCCCGCCGCCCCCGGCCCCCCGGCCCCCACCCGATCGCAGACTCTCCGGCGCCCCGGAGACGGGGGGGGTGGGGGGATTGGGGGGCGGGTGTCTGGGTGGGGCGGTCTGCAGCCCGGCAACGGGGCCCCCGGCAACTGTGTTTTTTCCCGCCACGGCTAACGGTCTGCTGCTCAGTCGTGGCGGCAGCAGCGGAGGGGAAAGGAGGCTAGCAAAGAGGGGGGCGAGAGCGGCTGGCGAGCAAGGCGGGGAGCCTGGCGCAGAGGTAGGCTGGCGAGGGGGGATGGTGTGTCTTTTCGGAGAAGACTTCTGTTTGGATCGGTTGGAGTTGTTTTTTTTTTTTTTTTTTACTTCTGTCCCCCGTCCCTGTCCGTCCGTCCCGTCCCGTCCCGTCCCCCCCCCCCAGTCGTTTAGTTTTCCACCCGCGGAGGGGGCGGGCAGGAGTGCAGCAGGGCGAGTGCGTGGCTGACTGAGCGGGAGCGGGGCCACGGGTGCGGCAGGATAGGGTACTCGGCAGCTGGGGTTTAGAGACGGCACGGCACCGGGTGGCTCCCCTCTCCCGCCCGGGCACGGAGCCGGCAGGGACGCCGCAGGGTCCTAAAGTCTCCCGCCGTCCATGCCCGGAGCGGCAAACCTGCTGGCGGGAGGGCGGGAGCGGGGCCACGGGTGCGGCAGGATAGGGTACTCGGCAGCTGGGGTCTAGAGACGGCACGGCACCGGGGGCTCCCCTCTGCCGCCCGGGCACGGAGCCGGCAGGGACGCCGCAGGGTCCTAAAGTCTCCCGCCTTCCATCCCCGGGGCGGCAAGCCTGGTGGCGGAAGGGGGGAGCAGGGCCAGCCAGGCTCGGCGCGAACTGCGTGGCGCGGGGCGGGGGGGGGGGGTGTCGGCCCGGGGGCCTGTTTCGGAGGCGGGGGGGGGGTGCGCGCGCGCACGCGTTTGAGCGCACGACTGTGAGCGGGGCAGCGGGTGGAGGGTTTGGGCTGAGGGGGCCGGTTGCGGGGGGGGTCCGGGGGGGTGCGCGCATGTGTGTAGGCACGTGCGAGTGGGTGGGGTGGCGGGCGGGAGGTTTGGGGCGGGGACTCGTTTGGGGGGGGGGGGCAGTGCGTGCGTGCGCGTGCACGCGTGAGCGCACGTGTGTGAGCGAGGCGGCGGGCGGGTGGTTCGGACCGGGCGGTGGGGGGGGGGGGGGGGGCCTGTTCGGGAGCGCGCGAGCGCACGTGGGTGAGTGCGGCAGCGGGCGGAAGGTTCGGCCGGCGGCCCTGTTTGGGGGAGGGGGGGGGGGGGGCGCGCGCGCGCGCGTCTAAGGGCGGGTGAGCGGCTGCAGCAGCAGGCGGTGGGCGTTTGGGCCGGGGGCCTGTTTTGGCGGGGTGCGGGCGCGCACGCAGATGGAAATGAGAAAGGTTTGTAACGGTGTGGCTAACGCCGCTTTCTCTGTTACAGCCCGGGTGGTCGGCCGCTTCGACGTCCGGCCTGCGCCCGTGCCTGCCTACGGGCGGTGCGCTCGGCTCCCGGTCGGACCCGTCCCTGGGAAAGCAGCAGCCGCGTGCCTCGGCCTGGGCAGAGACCTGGGCCTCCAGGGCCCCAGCCAGGGCTGCCGGAGAGGCGCGCCGCGCTTCTAACAGAGGGGCGTCAGCGGCTCCGTCGCCGGCGGGATGCGTTCGAGCGGTGAGGACGGTCCCAGCGGCCTTAGGTGGTGGTGGGGGGGCCCGCTCCTTCAGCGACGGGAGCGGGGGGAAACGGCCCCGGGGTGGGCCGGTCAGCCGGCACGGCGGCCACGCGAGCTCATCGTCTCCGAGGACGCTCGGCTAAGTCGGCCTTGGCCGCAGGGACCGCGTGTCAGGCAGCCGACTGACTTTCTGCAGAGGCCTGCGAGACCGCCGTCCCTCGGAGGCCGGCCGTGTCCTTGGAGAGGCTATCTCGGGATGGGGGCCCGTCCGGAGAAAACGCGGCGGGGTAGGGGGAAGGTGTGGGCAAAGGGAGCGTCCGGCTGATGGCTGACGGGCTGTGCTTTTCTCCCCTCCGGCCAGGTCTCGAGGAGACGGGGAAGGGGCTCTCCTCCCCCGCCCTCGGCCGAAAGCAGCTTTGCGCGACCCCGGTGCCAGGGAGGCCGGACCCCCGCGGAGGTAGCCCAGTGATGAGCCGCCGCCGCCGCCGCCGCCGCCGCCGCCGCCGCCTCCGAGCCGGGAGGGACCCGATCAGGTACCGGGCACGACCGACGGGCGGGGAACGTGCGAGGGCCGCGCGACCCCTCGGCCGCCCGTCACGGCAGAGCCGGACTAACCGGGACGAACCGGCTTTTGCTCGAATGTCGGTGGATCGAGAAGAGGCCCTGCCCGGGAGCGACAGGGTGCAGGGCCACCACCCGCCAGGCTCTGCAGCCGCCCGCCCTCCTTCGGCGGGCGGGCCGGCCGGGCTCGCCACGGCAGACGGGACGGGACGGGACGGGACGGGGGCCGCCGCCACCTCTGCCCGGTCCGCGGCCCCTGACGGCGAGACAAAGAATTAAAAAAAGGCAAGGGGGGGTGGGGGTTGGGGGGTGGGGGGTGGGGGGGGGGGGCTGGGGAGGAAAGACCGAGAAAATAAATAGATAAGGAAATGGTAATACAAAAGGCACGGGGTGCGGGCGTTGCGCTTCCTAACACAGAACTCGTCTGGGACAGGGGCGGGTGGGCGGTCTGCAGGGAGGCCGGCGGGGCAGGGCCGGCTTAGGACAGAGATTAAGCTGTCGCTCCCCGCCAATTGTTGAGAGAACCTAACGTGCGCCGGCCCTACGGTTGAGGAACGTAGGGAAGGATTAACGAACCACGGGTGACTCAGGCGTGAATTAATAGTTTTCGACAGGGCGATACGGGCCGACTTCTGCCGGAATGAATTAACGTCCGCCGGGTCGAGCTCACGTTCGTAACGAACGACTCGGTCGAGAACGAGCGCCAGGCGAGGAACGGGAGCCGGCCTAGGGAAGGCGCGCGCGCGTCATCCTCGGTAATTGCTTAACAAGTAAGCATCGCTCGATCGCAAAGGGCGACAACGAGGTGAGTAAGACTGACTGGCGCGGCGTAAGAGCTAATGAACAATTAACGCGTGATCACGCAGGGGCCGGAGAACGCTGACGTTAACCAAGAGCGTCGCAAGGTCCTAAAGGAGCGCCGCAATCGAACTTTAGGAGTCGGTAGTTCATCATACTTCTTACTACTAATCGAGTCACATTCAATCCGCGACGATCCGCTGGTACGTACGTACGTACGTACGTACGTACTCCTTCTCCGGCTATCAATGAAGGGGTGCACACCTAGCGTGCATGAACGAATGAGTTTTGTTATTTAATGGACTGCCAGAAAGAGTATTACCGCGCAGCGTTAAATCAGTCGGTAGGTGACGATCCATAAACGATACAAACCAGCCTTGCTCGTCAACCGTTA
>NW_027212421.1:337500-340000 GCF_947461875.1 Haliaeetus albicilla | reverse complement strand
GGCGGGGGGTCGGGGAGAAGAGGCTGGGGGGGGGCGACGGGGGTGACCCCCGTCCCCGGCACGCACACGCGCGCGCGGCAGCACGGCACGGTACCACCGCGGTACCCACCCGCAGACAGCCGCCCGCGCGGGAGGCCGGGGGCGAGGCCCGCACCTCCCCCCTTCTCTCTCCCCACCGCCGCGCCAGGCCCGACCGGCTCGACGAACCCTGACGGCCCCGGCGGGACGAGCTCCGCCCAGCGGGTGCTCCGGGAGCGGGGAGCTTCGGAGCGCTCCCCGAGTCTCGATTTAGGGGGACGAAGGCCCTTGGCAGCCGCCGCCGCCGGGCTGCGGGGAACGACTCCCCGGGCCCGGGGCCGCGCGCGCGCGGGCCTGCGAGGCACCCCAGCCGCGCCGCTGCGACCGCCGCCCCGCCGCGAGGCGAGGGGCGGCGGCACAGACGGGCGATTGATCGTCAAGCGACGCTCAGACAGGCGTAGCCCCGGGAGGAACCCGGGGCCGCAAGTGCGTTCGAAGTGTCGATGATCAATGTGTCCTGCAATTCACATTAATTCTCGCAGCTAGCTGCGTTCTTCATCGACGCACGAGCCGAGTGATCCACCGCTAAGAGTTGTCTGGCTTTCGGCACCGCCCCGCACGCGCGAGGGGGCCAGGACCGCTCGCCACAGGCAAGCGGCCCCTCCGGAGGATGGCCCACCGCCCGCCCGCCCACCCCCCTCCGCACGCGCGGAGGGGGCACGGCGCAGCACGACGGAGAAGCCGCGCCTCTGCTGACCGTACAAGCACACACAGAGAAAGGGGGGGGAAAGGAACGGAAAACTCCGAACGGCAAGGCTGGGGAGCCCGCGCTCCCGACCGACCTGGGAAATGCCTTGCTGGCGTCGGAGGCGGCCCAGGCGCACGGGCTCGGCCCGGCCTCTGGGCAGAGGCAGCGATGCACCCGACCGCGCGCGGCCTGCCCACCACGCTCCGGACAACACGGCTGCTGCTGCTGGGCAGCAGCGGGGAGCCCCACCGGCCCCGCACGCGCCTCCGTGCCAGCTGCGCCGCACTACGACAGCCAGCTCCCCCGGGCTCGTCCCGACGGCAACTCCGCGGCCACGCCAACGGCTCCAAGAGGCGGCAACCGCCAGAGCCGGCGACGCACCGCCCGCGGCCTGCCGGACGGCACCCGCTGCCGCACCAGAGCGGCTGCCCTCCCGGAACCACCGCCACCGCTTCTCGCCTCGGCCCCTTCCACGGGCACGCCCCAGGTGGAAGGCGGACGGCGCTAAGCCGGGGACAGCGCCCGCTCTCCCCGTTTCCACGCGGAGACCGCGCGTGGGGTGCCCCCGCCCGCCCCCGCCCACCTGCCCGGCGCGGCCGGGAAGCGCGACGGGGAAGCGGCGGGCAGGGCCCGGGACAGGACAGCCGCGGCCGGCAGCGAGCGCCCTCCGGCCGACCGACAGGCCGAGCGGCGCCGCCAACGCTCAGCCGGGATGCCGCCCTTGCCAGCAGCCAGTGGCGGGAGACCGCCGAGCACTCGCCAGGGCGAGGGGGAGAACGGAGCGCAGCGCGGCGCAGCGCTGCGACGGAGGCGCGGCGGCCCGGCAGCCGCCCAGCGAGCCCCCACCGCGGGGACCCGCCACCCCGGGCAGTGAGCCCGCGCTCACGCCGGGGTCGCCCGTTTCGAGGCAGGCAGGCCGGCTACGGCCGACCGCACCGCGGTCTCCACCGAGACCGGACCGCGGAGAGGAGGGGGCAGCGGGACCCCTCCCCGGCACGGCTGCCCGCGGGATGAGCACGGGCGGCAGCCCACCAGGGGCCTTCGTGGGAGGAACTCCCGGCCCCTTTAAGGCACCGCCGCCCGGCCGCCCCCCGGGTCGCATCGAGCCGCCCGCGTCTTTAAACCTCCGCCCGGCTCCACGGCCTTCGACCCCCGGGCTCACCGAGGGAGGGCCGCGGAGGCGCGGACGCTAGGTACCTGGCCCTGGGGTGAGGGAAACGACCTGCAGGCCCCGCGGGGGTGCCTCCCCCGCTGCCGCCCTCGGGGGAGCGTCCGCCCGCGGGGGCGCGCCCGACATCCACCGCCACCACCACGTCCTCCTTCCCGGGGCCCGGGGTTTCCCTCAGTAGCCCGGCGCTGCGCCCGGGAGGAGAGCCGTGGCTCGGGCCGCCCGCTGGCGCGGGACACAGCCCGGCGGGGGCCTTGCCCACCAGAGGAGGCGGCGGCAGAGCCCCCCCCGCCCCGGCTCCCTCGTGGGGAGAGGTGCGGGGGGGGGCGCCGCCGCCACCCCACCCGGCGCCGCGCACCCGCCCGGAATGCCCGGAGGCCTTTCCCCTGCGCGGCCGGCCGGGCTGCTCCGCAGCAGCCCGACACGGTGCGGGCAGGGTCGCGGGAGACGCCTCCCGCGACCCCGGAGGACCCTCTCCTCTCGCGCCGCTCGCGCCCTGCTGCCCCGTCCTCATCGCCGCTCGCCGCTTCCTCCTCCTGCCCGAGCGGGCTCGGCCGGCGGGGCTC
>NW_027212421.1:322500-332500 GCF_947461875.1 Haliaeetus albicilla | reverse complement strand
TGTGCCATCATCGGGCCCTCGGGGGCTGGGGGAAGCTGCGGCACGCACGAGACCCCCCAGCCGTCTGCATCCAGCTGCCGCTCTGCGCGCTCCAGCTTAAGGCCAGAGAAAAAAGGACGAGGTGCCGCCACCTCGCCCGCCCATCACCAGGCCCTCAGGAGCCGGCGGCGGCCGCGGCGGGCTGGACGCTCACGGGCAGCTGCCCTCGCATATCCCAGCGCTCACCTTTGCCATCATCGGGCCCTCCGGGGCCGGGGGAAAGCCGAGGCAGGCTCGACTCCGCCCGGTCTTCCAGCGTTCGAGTGCCGGTGGCCACCACCGGCCACCGGGCTTTGCCCTGCGGAATCCACCTTTGCACCTCTCGCACCACTCGGTCAACAGCCACCGCAGCCTGCCAGACCCTCGCAGGCACCCGGCTGGCTTACTCGAAAAACACCGGGAGACAAACAGGCCGAACGGAGAAACAACGAGCCGAACCACCAGGGAAACCACCACCACAACGGCCGCCCAGCGCCCCACTTCGCCGGCTGAGCCGTAGGCCTTGCAGCCGCTCACTAGCGCTGCTCCGTGCACCAGTCACCACCAGCTCCTATAGTACGGAGGATCACGTCCCCGCCCCCGGCCGGCTCCAAGAGTGCGGTCCCTGCCCACCGGGGAGACCTGCCAATGAGACCGACTTTTACGATGACGTAACTGGAGGCAGCGAAAAACAGCGACCCCTTCGCCAGCTCCGAGAAAGTGGTGGGGCTATCAGGTCTACCTCACAGCCCCCGAAATGCGACTAAGTCCCGCCGGAGCCGGGTAGACCTGACAGCCCTTTTCACCGGCCGCTCCGGCGGCGACACCCCGCGTCCTCCGGGCGCCGCCGGCGGCCGCGCCGGCCTCCGGAGCCGGGTAGACCTGGCGGCCGGCCGCGGAGCCGGGTAGACCTGGCGGCCGGCCGCGGAGCCGGGTAGACCTGGCGGCCCTTTTCACCGGCCGCTCCGGCGGCGACACCCCGCGTCCTCCGGGCGCCGCCGGCGGCCGCGCCGGCCTCCGGAGCCGGGTAGACCTGGCGGCCGGCCGCGGAGCCGGGTAGACCTGGCGGCCCTTTTCACCGGCCGCTCCGGCGGCGACACCCCGCGTCCTCCGGGCGCCGCCGGCGGCCGCGCCGGCCTCCGGAGCCGGGTAGACCTGGCGGCCGGCCGCGGAGCCGGGTAGACCTGGCGGCCCTTTTCACCGGCCGCTCCGGCGGCGACACCCCGCGTCCTCCGGGTGCCGCCGGCGGCCGCGCCGGCCTCCGGAGCCGGGTAGACCTGGCGGCCGGCCGCGGAGCCGGGTAGACCTGGCGGCCCTTTTCACCGGCCGCTCCGGCGGCGACACCCCGCGTCCTCCGGGCGCCGCCGGCGGCCGCGCCGGCCTCCGGAGCCGGGTAGACCTGGCGGCCGGCCGCGGAGCCGGGTAGACCTGGCGGCCCTTTTCACCGGCCGCTCCGGCGGCGACACCCCGCGTCCTCCGGGCGCCGCCGGCGGCCGCGCCGGCCTCCGGAGCCGGGTAGACCTGGCGGCCCTTTTCACCGGCCGCTCCGGCGGCGACACCCCGCGTCCTCCGGGCGCCGCCGGCGGCCGCGCCGGCCTCCGGAGCCGGGTAGACCTGGCGGCCGGCCGCGGAGCCGGGTAGACCTGGCGGCCCTTTTCACCGGCCGCTCCGGCGGCGACACCCCGCGTCCTCCGGGCGCCGCCGGCGGCCGCGCCGGCCTCCGGAGCCGGGTAGACCTGGCGGCCGGCCGCGGAGCCGGGTAGACCTGGCGGCCGGCCGCGGAGCCGGGTAGACCTGGCGGCCCTTTTCACCGGCCGCTCCGGCGGCGACACCCCGCGTCCTCCGGGCGCCGCCGGCGGCCGCGCCGGCCTCCGGAGCCGGGTAGACCTGGCGGCCGGCCGCGGAGCCGGGTAGACCTGGCGGCCCTTTTCACCGGCCGCTCCGGCGGCGACACCCCGCGTCCTCCGGGCGCCGCCGGCGGCCGCGCCGGCCTCCGGAGCCGGGTAGACCTGGCGGCCGTTCGGTGCTCCTGGGGGGGGGGGGGGGGGAGGCAGGTGCGCCTGATTTTGTTTCGTTTTTTCCGTGTGTTTTTTTTTTTTTCTTTTTCTTTTGAGATTTGAGCTAAATCTGATAAAAGGGCCACCCCGTCCCGGTTTCTCCTGGACGGCATTTCTTTCCCCCTCCCCTTCCCACGTTTGAACCACTTCTATAACAAGGGAGCATGTTTAAACGTCCTGTCTGATGCAAGAGTTATTTCACCTTTATTGATTTCGGTAGGAAATACCAACACAATATTAACAAAAAACAGTTTTTCAAAGAATTTTTGTTTTCTGACCCCCTCCTTCCACCCTCGTCGTTCTCATGCACGTGCACGCACCTACTCCGACCCGGTGGCTGCCAGGCACTTGCCAGCTTCACCACACCAGCCAGCCCCCCCGCTCCGCCGACGCCGCCCCCTCCCTCCCCCCCATTCTCTCGGCGGGGGACCGGGCAGAGGCGGCAGCCCCCGGCACAAACTGCCCAGCTCCCCGGCGCGAGTTCGCTGTTCACTGGGTGCCTTCAGGACTGGTCGCCCCTTGCCAGGTTCAGGTTCGGGTCCACGGCGCTGCTGGGCGCTCGCCGACTTTTGGTTTTGTTTTTTGCGGTCTTGGAGGTTTTTTTTGGGGGTGGGGTGTTGTTTTTAATTCCCCCCCCCCGCCTTTTTTTTTTTTTTTTTTTTTGGCGTTTTACTTTTTTTGAATAAAATAAATACTTTAAAATACATGTCTGCGATCCTGCAGGCACCGCCACCTCCCCCCCCCCCCCCCCCCCCCCCCCGCGACACACGCGCGCTCAGAGGCGCGCGCACACACATACAGAGAGCGACGCAGGCACACACAGATACAGGCACCCCTGCACGGCTGTGCTCCCCCTCCCTCCCCGCGCTGCAGTCCCGGACCTGCAGGCCAGTAGGTGCAGCCCCCCCCCCCCCGCCGCCCCCGGCCCCCCGGCCCCCACCCGATCGCAGACTCTCCGGCGCCCCGGAGACGGGGGGGGTGGGGGGATTGGGGGGCGGGTGTCTGGGTGGGGCGGTCTGCAGCCCGGCAACGGGGCCCCCGGCAACTGTGTTTTTTCCCGCCACGGCTAACGGTCTGCTGCTCAGTCGTGGCGGCAGCAGCGGAGGGGAAAGGAGGCTAGCAAAGAGGGGGGCGAGAGCGGCTGGCGAGCAAGGCGGGGAGCCTGGCGCAGAGGTAGGCTGGCGAGGGGGGATGGTGTGTCTTTTCGGAGAAGACTTCTGTTTGGATCGGTTGGAGTTGTTTTTTTTTTTTTTTTTTACTTCTGTCCCCCGTCCCTGTCCGTCCGTCCCGTCCCGTCCCGTCCCCCCCCCCCCAGTCGTTTAGTTTTCCACCCGCGGAGGGGGCGGGCAGGAGTGCAGCAGGGCGAGTGCGTGGCTGACTGAGAAAGAAAGGCGGGAGCGGGGCCACGGGTGCGGCAGGATAGGGTACTCGGCAGCTGGGGTTTAGAGACGGCACGGCACCGGGTGGCTTCCCTCTCCCGCCCGGGCACGGAGCCGGCAGGGACGCCGCAGGGTCCTAAAGTCTCCCGCCGTCCATGCCCGGAGCGGCAAACCTGCTGGCGGGAGGGCGGGAGCGGGGCCACGGGTGCGGCAGGATAGGGTACTCGGCAGCTGGGGTCTAGAGACGGCACGGCACCGGGGGCTCCCCTCTGCCGCCCGGGCACGGAGCCGGCAGGGACGCCGCAGGGTCCTAAAGTCTCCCGCCTTCCATCCCCGGGGCGGCAAGCCTGGTGGCGGAAGGGGGGAGCAGGGCCAGCCAGGCTCGGCGCGAACTGCGTGGCGCGGGGCGGGGGGGGGGGGTGTCGGCCCGGGGGCCTGTTTCGGAGGCGGGGGGGGGTGCGCGCGCGCACGCGTTTGAGCGCACGACTGTGAGCGGGGCAGCGGGTGGAGGGTTTGGGCTGAGGGGGCCGGTTGCGGGGGGGGTCCGGGGGGGTGCGCGCATGTGTGTAGGCACGTGCGAGTGGGTGGGGTGGCGGGCGGGAGGTTTGGGGCGGGGACTCGTTTGGGGGGGGGGGGGCAGTGCGTGCGTGCGCGTGCACGCGTGAGCGCACGTGTGTGAGCGAGGCGGCGGGCGGGTGGTTCGGACCGGGCGGTGGGGGGGGGGGGGGGGGGGCCTGTTCGGGAGCGCGCGAGCGCACGTGGGTGAGTGCGGCAGCGGGCGGAAGGTTCGGCCGGCGGCCCTGTTTGGGGGAGGGGGGGGGGGGGCGCGCGCGCGCGCGTCTAAGGGCGGGTGAGCGGCTGCAGCAGCAGGCGGTGGGCGTTTGGGCCGGGGGCCTGTTTTGGCGGGGTGCGGGCGCGCACGCAGATGGAAATGAGAAAGGTTTGTAACGGTGTGGCTAACGCCGCTTTCTCTGTTACAGCCCGGGTGGTCGGCCGCTTCGACGTCCGGCCTGCGCCCGTGCCTGCCTACGGGCGGTGCGCTCGGCTCCCGGTCGGACCCGTCCCTGGGAAAGCAGCAGCCGCGTGCCTCGGCCTGGGCAGAGACCTGGGCCTCCAGGGCCCCAGCCAGGGCTGCCGGAGAGGCGCGCCGCGCTTCTAACAGAGGGGCGTCAGCGGCTCCGTCGCCGGCGGGATGCGTTCGAGCGGTGAGGACGGTCCCAGCGGCCTTAGGTGGTGGTGGGGGGGCCCGCTCCTTCAGCGACGGGAGCGGGGGGAAACGGCCCCGGGGTGGGCCGGTCAGCCGGCACGGCGGCCACGCGAGCTCATCGTCTCCGAGGACGCTCGGCTAAGTCGGCCTTGGCCGCAGGGACCGCGTGTCAGGCAGCCGACTGACTTTCTGCAGAGGCCTGCGAGACCGCCGTCCCTCGGAGGCCGGCCGTGTCCTTGGAGAGGCTATCTCGGGATGGGGGCCCGTCCGGAGAAAACGCGGCGGGGTAGGGGGAAGGTGTGGGCAAAGGGAGCGTCCGGCTGATGGCTGACGGGCTGTGCTTTTCTCCCCTCCGGCCAGGTCTCGAGGAGACGGGGAAGGGGCTCTCCTCCCCCGCCCTCGGCCGAAAGCAGCTTTGCGCGACCCCGGTGCCAGGGAGGCCGGACCCCCGCGGAGGTAGCCCAGTGATGAGCCGCCGCCGCCGCCGCCGCCGCCGCCGCCGCCGCCTCCGAGCCGGGAGGGACCCGATCAGGTACCGGGCACGACCGACGGGCGGGGAACGTGCGAGGGCCGCGCGACCCCTCGGCCGCCCGTCACGGCAGAGCCGGACTAACCGGGACGAACCGGCTTTTGCTCGAATGTCGGTGGATCGAGAAGAGGCCCTGCCCGGGAGCGACAGGGTGCAGGGCCACCACCCGCCAGGCTCTGCAGCCGCCCGCCCTCCTTCGGCGGGCGGGCCGGCCGGGCTCGCCACGGCAGACGGGACGGGACGGGACGGGACGGGACGGGGGCCGCCGCCACCTCTGCCCGGTCCGCGGCCCCTGACGGCGAGACAAAGAATTAAAAAAAGGCAAGGGGGGGTGGGGGTTGGGGGGTGGGGGGTGGGGGGGGGGGCTGGGGAGGAAAGACCGAGAAAATAAATAGATAAGGAAATGGTAATACAAAAGGCACGGGGTGCGGGCGTTGCGCTTCCTAACACAGAACTCGTCTGGGACAGGGGCGGGTGGGCGGTCTGCAGGGAGGCCGGCGGGGCAGGGCCGGCTTAGGACAGAGATTAAGCTGTCGCTCCCCGCCAATTGTTGAGAGAACCTAACGTGCGCCGGCCCTACGGTTGAGGAACGTAGGGAAGGATTAACGAACCACGGGTGACTCAGGCGTGAATTAATAGTTTTCGACAGGGCGATACGGGCCGACTTCTGCCGGAATGAATTAACGTCCGCCGGGTCGAGCTCACGTTCGTAACGAACGACTCGGTCGAGAACGAGCGCCAGGCGAGGAACGGGAGCCGGCCTAGGGAAGGCGCGCGCGCGTCATCCTCGGTAATTGCTTAACAAGTAAGCATCGCTCGATCGCAAAGGGCGACAACGAGGTGAGTAAGACTGACTGACGCGGCGTAAGAGCTAATGAACAATTAACGCGTGATCACGCAGGGGCCGGAGAACGCTGACGTTAACCAAGAGCGTCGCAAGGTCCTAAAGGAGCGCCGCAATCGAACTTTAGGAGTCGGTAGTTCATCATACTTCTTACTACTAATCGAGTCACATTCAATCCGCGACGATCCGCTGGTACGTACGTACGTACGTACGTACGTACTCCTTCTCCGGCTATCAATGAAGGGGTGCACACCTAGCGTGCATGAACGAATGAGTTTTGTTATTTAATGGACTGCCAGAAAGAGTATTACCGCGCAGCGTTAAATCAGTCGGTAGGTGACGATCCATAAACGATACAAACCAGCCTTGCTCGTCAACCGTTAATTAACTTAAATCGATGACGATTCATAGCGTATCGATTATTCTGTATTCGTTTAGGAGTGAATCCCACGCCAACGGTGCTACGCGGTACCCCGGTGGCCACCGACTCGTCCAGAGACGAGAGAGCAGCGTCGGCGCCTCTCCCCGAAGAAGTCGTTACCGATAAAGTACACCGACTGCGGGTAACGAGTTGCTCTCACGTTTTTGACGCGTGCCTGCCTGCCCGCCCGCCTGCGTGGTAAAAGACAAGATGCCAGACATAATAAATTTTTAAAAAGTGGAATCACGGAGCAGTCTTAATAAATCAATCAGGACCGGCCCGGAACGCGGCCAGGGAGTGCAGGCCGACCCCGCGGCGTGGCCAGGTTTACCCGGAGGCACAGGTAAGGAGGCCAAGCCTCCCCCGGAGGATCAGCTAGGGACAGCAGGTCTACCCTGGAGCGCCAGTAGGGGTACCGATACTACCCCGGAGGATCAAGTAGGGACGCCAGGCCTACCCCGGAACATGAGGTAGGGGTACCGGGCCTACCCCGGCGGGGGGGGGGGGGGGGGCGGGTCAGGTAGGGAGGGCGGGTCTAACCCCGTGTGCCCGTAGGGACGGCAGGCGTACCCCGGAGTACCGATGAGGGTTACGGGTACTACGCCGGAGTACCGGGTCGGGGTACGGGTACTACCCCGGAGCGCCGGGCGGGGGTACCGGTGCTACCCCGGAGTACCGATGAGGGTTACGGGTACTACCCCGGAGCGCCGGGCGGGGGTACCGGTGCTACCCCGGAGTACCGGGTCGGGGTACGGGTACTACCCCGGAGCGCCGGGCGGGGGTACCGGTGCTACCCCGGAGTACCGATGAGGGTTACGGGTACTACCCCGGAGCGCCGGGCGGGGGTACCGGTGCTACCCCGGAGTACCGGGTCGGGGTACGGGTACTACCCCGGAGCGCCGGGCGGGGGGTACCGGTGCTACCCCGGAGTACCGATGAGGGTTACGGGTACTACCCCGGAGCGCCGGGCGGGGGTACCGGTGCTACCCCGGAGTACCGATGAGGGTTACGGGTACTACCCCGGAGCGCCGGGCGGGGGTACCGGTGCTACCCCGGAGTACCGATGAGGGTTACGGGTACTACCCCGGAGCGCCGGGCGGGGGTACCGGTGCTACCCCGGAGTACCGGGTCGGGGTATGGGTACTACCCCGGAGCGCCGGGCGGGGGTACCGGTGCTACCCCGGAGTACCGGGTCGGGGTACGGGTACTACCCCGGAGCGCCGGGCGGGGGTACCGGTGCTACCCCGGAGTACCGATGAGGGTTACGGGTACTACCCCGGAGCGCCGGGCGGGGGTACCGGTGCTACGCCGGAGTACCGATGAGGGTTACGGGTACTACCCCGGAGCGCCGGGCGGGGGTACCGGTGCTACCCCGGAGTACCGATGAGGGTTACGGGTACTACCCCGGAGCGCCGGGCGGGGGTACCGGTGCTACCCCGGAGTACCGATGAGGGTTACGGGTACTACCCCGGAGCGCCGGGCGGGGGTACCGGTGCTACCCCGGAGTACCGGGTCGGGGTACGGGTACTACCCCGGAGCGCCGGGCGGGGGTACCGGTGCTACCCCGGAGTACCGGGTCGGGGTACGGGTACTACCCAGGAGCGCCGGGCGGGGGTACCGGTGCTAGGCCGGAGTACCGATGAGGGTTACGGGTACTACCCCGGAGCGCCGGGCGGGGGTACCGGTGCTACCCCGGAGTACCGGGTCGGGGTATGGGTACTACCCCGGAGCGCCGGGCGGGGGTACCGGTGCTACCCCGGAGTACCGGGTCGGGGTATGGGTACTACCCCGGAGCGCCGGGCGGGGGGTACCGGTGCTACCCCGGAGTACCGGGTCGGGGTACGGGTACTACCCCGGAGCGCCGGGCGGGGGTACCGGTGCTACGCCGGAGTACCGATGAGGGTTACGGGTACTACCCCGGAGCGCCGGGCGGGGGTACCGGTGCTACCCCGGAGTACCGGGTCGGGGTACGGGTACTACCCCGGAGCGCCGGGCGGGGGTACCGGTGCTACGCCGGAGTACCGATGAGGGTTACGGGTACTACCCCGGAGCGCCGGGCGGGGGTACCGGTGCTACCCCGGAGTACCGGGTCGGGGTACGGGTACTACCCCGGAGCGCCGGGCGGGGGTACCGGTGCTACCCCGGAGTACCGATGAGGGTTACGGGTACTACCCCGGAGCGCCGGGCGGGGGTACCGGTGCTACCCCGGAGTACCGGGTCGGGGTACGGGTACTACCCCGGAGCGCCGGGCGGGGGTACCGGTGCTACCCCGGAGTACCGGGTCGGGGTACGGGTACTACCCAGGAGCGCCGGGCGGGGGTACCGGTGCTAGGCCGGAGTACCGATGAGGGTTACGGGTACTACCCCGGAGCGCCGGGCGGGGGTACCGGTGCTACCCCGGAGTACCGGGTCGGGGTATGGGTACTACCCCGGAGCGCCGGGCGGGGGTACCGGTGCTACCCCGGAGTACCGGGTCGGGGTATGGGTACTACCCCGGAGCGCCGGGCGGGGGTACCGGTGCTACCCCGGAGTACCGGGTCGGGGTACGGGTACTACCCCGGAGCGCCGGGCGGGGGTACCGGTGCTACGCCGGAGTACCGATGAGGGTTACGGGTACTACCCCGGAGCGCCGGGCGGGGGTACCGGTGCTACCCCGGAGTACCGGGTCGGGGTACGGGTACTACCCCGGAGCGCCGGGCGGGGGTACCGGTGCTACGCCGGAGTACCGATGAGGGTTACGGGTACTACCCCGGAGCGCCGGGCGGGGGTACCGGTGCTACCCCGGAGTACCGGGTCGGGGTACGGGTACTACCCCGGAGCGCCGGGCGGGGGTACCGGTGCTACCCCGGAGTACCGATGAGGGTTACGGGTACTACCCCGGAGCGCCGGGCGGGGGTACCGGTGCTACCCCGGAGTACCGGGTCGGGGTACGGGTACTACCCCGGAGCGCCGGGCGGGGGTACCGGTGCTACCCCGGAGTACCGGGTCGGGGTACGGGTACTACCCAGGAGCGCCGGGCGGGGGTACCGGTGCTAGGCCGGAGTACCGATGAGGGTTACGGGTACTACCCCGGAGCGCCGGGCGGGGGTACCGGTGCTACCCCGGAGTACCGGGTCGGGGTATGGGTACTACCCCGGAGCGCCGGGCGGGGGTACCGGTGCTACCCCGGAGTACCGGGTCGGGGTATGGGTACTACCCCGGAGCGCCGGGCGGGGGTACCGGTGCTACCCCGGAGTACCGGGTCGGGGTACGGGTACTACCCCGGAGCGCCGGGCGGGGGTACCGGTGCTACGCCGGAGTACCGATGAGGGTTACGGGTACTACCCCGGAGCGCCGGGCGGGGGTACCGGTGCTACCCCGGAGTACCGGGTCGGGGTACGGGTACTACCCCGGAGCGCCGGGCGGGGGTACCGGTGCTACGCCGGAGTACCGATGAGGGTTACGGGTACTACCCCGGAGCGCCGGGCGGGGGTACCGGTGCTACCCCGGAGTACCGGGCGGGGGTACCGGTGCTACGCCGGAGTACCGATGAGGGTTACGGGTAC